>NW_007727191.1:56689-66777 GCF_000696425.1 Galeopterus variegatus
GGTGTCACGCCCGTACTGGGGACCGGCAACGGGATCGCAACCCTCGGTGTTGCGCCCACACCACGCTCAGCCAGTGAGTGGGAACCGGTCTCCACATGGGATCCGAACCCTCGGCGGGAGCGCCGTCGCACTCCCAAGTGGCGCACTCTCCAGTGCGTCACCAGGCCAGCCCGTGCCCATTTTTTTTAAACAAATTATTTGTTTTTTTACTAAGTTGTTTGAGTTCCTTGTATATTCTGCATATTAATCCCTTGTTGGAAGCATAGTTTGCAAATACTTTCTCCCATTCTATAGGTTGTCTTTTCACTCTGTTGACAGTTTCCTTTGCTGTGCAGAGCATATTAGTTTGATATAATCCCATTTGTTTATTTTTTCTTTTGTTACATGTGCTTTTCTTATTCAAAAAGTCTTTGCCCAGTCCTATATCATGAAGTGTTTCCTCTGTGTTTTTTTCTAGGAGTTTTATAGTTTCCAATCTTATACTTAAGTCTTTAATCCATTTTGAGTTTATTTTGGAATATCATGAGATGTAATGGTCTAGTTTCATTCTACTACACATGGATATCTACTTTTCCCAGTACAATTTATCAAAGAGGTTGCCTTTTCCTAATGTATGTTTTTGGCACCTTTGTCAAAGGTGCTGCAAGTACATGAATTGATTTCTGGGTTACCTATTCCATTCCACTGGTCCATGTGTCTGTTTTTGTGCCAGTACCATGCTGTTTTGGTTACTATAACATTGTAGTATAATTTGAAGTTAGGTAGTGTAATGCTTCTGGCTTTTTTTTTTTTTTTCCGGTCAGGATCACTTTGGGTATTTGGGGTCTTTTGTTGTTCCATATGAATGTTAGGATTCTTTTTTCTATTTCTATGAAGAATTTAATTGCTATCTTCATGGGGATTGCATTGAATCTGTAAATTGCTTGGGGTAGTATGGAGATTTTCACAATGTTAATTCCTCCAGTCCAAGAGCACAGAATATCTTTCCATCTTTTTGTGTTCTCTTCAATTTCTTTCAGTACTGATTTGTAGTTCTCATTGTAGAGATATTTCACCTCCTTGGTTAAATTTATTCATAGGTATTCTAATTTTTTGGTAGCTATTGTAACTGGGCTTGCTTTCTTGATTTCTTTTTGTTAGTTCATTGTTGGTGTATAAGAATGCTACTGATTTTTGTATATTGATTTGTATCTTATCTTTACTGAATTTGTTTATCAGCTCTAGGACTTTTTTGGAGGAGCCTTTAGATTCTTCTATATATAGGATCATGTCATCTGCAAACAGGGACAATTTGACTTCCTCTTTTCTGATTTGGATAGCCTTATTTCTTTTTCCCGCCTGACTGCTCTGGCTAGTACTTCTCATACTGTGTTAAATAGGAGTGGTGAGAGTGGGCATCCTTGTCTTGTTCCTGTTCTGAAAGCTTTTCCCCATTCAGGATGATGTTGGCAGTGGATTTGTTATATACAACTTTTATTGTGTTGAGATATTTTTCTTCTATACATAATTTGTTGAAGGGATGTTGAATTTTGTCAAGTCTTTTTTCTGCATCTATTGAGATGATCATTTGATTTTTGTCCTTGATTTTGTTGATGAGGTGTATTAGTCTGTTTCTGTTGCTTATAACAACATACCTGGAATTGGATGATTTATAAGAAAATGAAATTTATCACTTACAGTTTCAGAGGTGGGGAAGTCCAAAGTCCAGGGAAAACAGCTTGGTGAAGTCCTTTGTGGTGGTGACAGTGCCCCAGGGGTCTCAGATGGCAGAAAATGGCAGAGCAGAGAGAGACTAACCTCTCATGTGCTCTTCTCTTAAAGCTCTCAGAACCATGCCCTTGACCACCATTATTAATCCATTCACTACATCATGGCCTCTCAATCTAATTGCCTCTTCAAGGCCCCACCTTTCAGTTACCATAATAGGATTTCCCACCCTAAATAGTTACAGTGGGGATTTAAGCTTCAATGAGGTTGGGGGCTGGGGCATCCAATCTACAGCCTGAGGTGTATCACACTTATTGACTTGCATATGTTGAACAATCCCTGAATCCCTGGGATGAATCCCACTTAATCATGGTGTATAATCTTTTTGATGTGCTGTCGAATTCTGTTTGCTAATATTTTGTTGAGAATTTTTGCATCTATTCATCAAGGATATTGGCCTGTAGTTTTCTTTTTTGGTTGTGTCTTTGTCTGGTTTTGATATCAGGATGATGCTGGCCTCATAAAATGAATTTGGGAGGATGGCCTCTGTTTTTTTCTTTTTTTTTTTTTGTAATAACTTGAAAAGGATTGGTATTAAATCTTCTTTAAATGTTTGGTAGAATCCAACTGTGAACCTATCTGGTTCTGGGATTTTCTTTGTTGGGAGATTGCTGATTATTGCTTCAATCTTGTTGCTCATTTTGGTCTGTTCAGATATTCTGTTTCTTCTTGGTTCAGTCTTGTTCATCTATATGTGACCAGAAATTCATCCATTTCCTCCAGATTTTCAAATTCGTTGGTGTATGGTTTTTCATAATAGTCTCTAATGATTCTTTGTATTTCTATGGTATTGGTTGTAATGTCTCCTTTTTCACTTGTGATTTTTGTTACTTGGGTCTTCTCTCTTCTTTTTTCAGTTAGTCTAGCTAAATGTTTGTCTATTTCATCTTCTCAAAAAACTGACTTTTTGTTTCATTGGTCTTTTGTATCTTTTTTCAGTCTCTTTCATTTAGTTCTGCTCTGATCCTTATTATTTTCTTCTGTCTACTAATTTGGGGATTGAATAGCTCTTTGAGGTGTAACATTAGGTTTTTTATTTGAAGTCTTTTTATTCTTTTGATATAGGCATTTATTGCAATAAACTTCTCTCTCAGTACTGCTTTTGCAGTATCCCACAGGTTTTGATATGATGTGCTTTCATTAACCCGTTTAGTTCTCACAGTAATCCTATGAGATAGGACTTGTTATTATTCACAACTTACAAGGATAGAAAGATTGAATGATTTGTCCAAGGTCTCCCAGCTAGTACATGGCAGAGCTGGGATTTGAACCCAGGCAGTCTGGCATCAACGCCCAAGCTTTTCATACTATACTATACTGCCTCTAGAAGGAGTCTGGCATCAACGCCCAAGCTTTTGTGGCCAGAATGGGATGCAGAATTTTAAAGTGGAGTAGTTCCAAATCATTACAGTATTGGGAATATCCATAAAAGAAAGTAGCTGAAGCCATATGTGGGTGAAGGTCATTGGAGGCAATATTGGTGGATGTTTTATCCATGTGGTTACTGATATCATTGTTGGAATGGAGACAGGACCTGGGGAGAGAAGACTGGAGGCTGAAAGCTTTCATAAGTGTGGGCTGGTAATCAGAAGGCCAGTCAGTGACAAAATGAAGAGGTGTAGATGGTGATATATCAAATGGCCATGGTCCAGAAACTTGAGGGTTCTTCCATGTGTGTGGAGGAAGAATAGTTTGGAAGTGTCATTGTTGGAGGAGGAAAATACTAACCCTTCCTCCCAACCCTGAAGTCTGAGGGATTAGGAAGCCGTGTTCTTGGGAAAGAGCCAGGCTTCAACTAAGCAGGCAGATGGAAGGAGAGTACTTCAGGTGAGGTGAAGATGTTTGGGGACTTTATTTTCTATACTGCAGAGTTCCAGGGATTCAGGAGCGAGGGGATTTGGGGGAGGCTGGGTTGAAGGCCTAAGAACATTAGAATGAGAATACAGCAAAGGATGGGAAGCAATGTTTTGGGTGATGACTGAGACATGGATGGACTATTTGCCTCCGAGTTTTCAGGTAGAGCCCTGGTATAAAGTTGCATGGGCACCAGTGTGGGCCAAGACCCCAGGTAGTGGCTTAATGGTTGTGGACATCAGAAAAGTACCCAGTCTAAGGGGACCAGGGTGACTTTCCATCAAAGACAGGACAATGAACATGCTTTCCACAAAACAGTCAGCTTTCCTTCTGCCATGGCAATGAGCTGTGAATGGGCTTATTCTGAGTCACACACTCTCTGTCCAACAGGGGTTTTTAACATTTTCTGTGCCATAGAACACTTTAACAGTCTGGTGATGCTTATGGACTTCTTTTCAGAATAATATTTTTAAATGTGTAATATAAAATGCGTAGGATTTTAAAAGGATACCACTTACAGAATGTAAAAAAAAAAATTGTGATATAGAGGTACATTTTCTCCTCTATTAATACATTATAAAATAAGAACTAGCGGCAGGTCTAACAAGAATTATAATTTCAAAGTAATGATGAGCATTAACAATATATTGAGATATGTTATGATGTGAAGATATGTGATTCCTACTGGTGACACATCTCAGGTAGAGGTTAGTGAAAGTAATATGTAGAGACTTCCAGTTTCCAGTCCAAATTAATACATTATAAAATAAGAACTAGCGGCAGGTCTAACAAGAATTATAATTTCAAAGTAACGATGAGCATTAACAATATATTGAGATATGATATGATGTGAAGATATGTGATTCCTACTGGTGACACATCTCAGGTAGAGGTTAGTGAAAGTAATATGTAGAGACTTCCAGTTTCCAGTCCAACCTGTGAGGAGCTCAGAAGTCCTAACAACAAATAAAAATTCTACTAAACATTTAAGGAACAAATTCTTCTAGAAGACAGAAGCAGAGAGAATACTTTCTAACTCATTCTACGAGGCCAGCATTACCCTAGTATCTAAACCAGACAAAGACACTACAAGAAAATTACAGACCACAATCTCTCATGAACATAGATGCAAAAATTCTCACTGTAATATTGTTTTGTAAATCAAATTCAATAATGTATAAAAAGAATTATACACCATGGCCGAGTGAAATTTAAATCAGGTATGCCAAGCTGGTTCAGCTTTCAAAAATTAATTAATGTAATCCATCATGTCAACAGGCTAAAGAAGAAAAATAATAATCACATTGATAAATGCAGAAAAAAAGCATTTGATAAAATCCAACACCCAATCATGATTCAACACTCTCAGCAAACTAGGAAAAGAGGGGAATTTCCTCAACTTGATAAAGAACATCTTACAAAACACCTACAGTTGACATCAAACTTAATGGTGAGAAACCCCAAACTTTCCCGATTAAGAACCCCATATAGAAGAAACACACATAGAACCTAATTCTTGAAATGCTGACAGTTTAGGATTTCTGGTTTTCCTGGCTGTATCAATCACAGCTCTTTTACAGGAAACAGGAAATTACTCTAGATATTCTAAGCAGAAAATGATTTAACATAGAGAGGCTGGGTCTTGATAAATTGTTGGAAGGGCAGGAGGAGCAGGCTTTAGACTGATCTGCAGGAATGACTGTCAGAACACCACAGACCCAGCCCACTAAGGGAGCCACGACCTCTGCCAAAAAGCAGCTGTAGAAAAACCAAGCACTTCTGCAACTGAGGAGCAATAGCTGGTGCAGTAGAAACATGGCCTCCACCTCCCGTCCACCTTTCAGATCTTCAGCACCTGCATCTGATTGGTGGCCTCTAAATCCAATGAGAAGGGTCAATGCAAGGAAGTCTGGGGAATGTAGTTTTTAGCTTTCCAGCCTCTGTTGTAGAAGAAGTGACTGTAGGAGATTGAGTTCCATTCTGCCATATCTGCCATATGCTGTAAATAACTAGAAACTAAAACAGTTGTTTATTGCTATATTTATAGGTAGACACCACTCGTAAAGGTTTGTGAATACTGTATACCTGTCAGAGCTTTAAATCAATTTGTTCCTATCACTACGAAGAGTGAGATTTGGACCAGAACCAGGGACAGATGAGTCTCACTGATTCCAGTCCTCATAAGCCCCTCCTGCTCTGTGATCCAGATACCCTTCTAGAACAGTTTCTCAGCCCCAATACTACTGACATCTGGGGATGGATGATTCTTTGTTGTGGGGGGCTGTCTTGTGCATTGTGGGATACTTAGTAGCATTCCTGGTCTCTACCCACTAATGTCAGTAGGATAATCCCTCGAGTCATGACAACCAAAAATATCTCTATACACTGTTAAACGTCCCCTGGGGGATGAAATTCCCCCGGTTGAGAACATTGCTTTAGAACATGGAGTCAGCTGTTAACCCAATGGTAGCAGCCACCATCTGCTATGGCAGTTGTTGACTGTACAAGAAAGACTATTCTACTGCACATATCAAAATGACATCCCATCCCCTTAATGTCATATTAACATCTTACTAATAACACAGAGAAACATTAACAAATCAAGGGGAACTCTCATTCTAATCACGGGAAGAGAACGTTTTCTATTGTTCACAATATTAATCAACAAAAATTAGGTAGCGCTTTCCCTCAAAATGATATCTGATGATACTTGTCACTCCATTAAGTGTCTGCAAATTGCTTTTGTGACATACACATTTTTCGTTGGCACATCACAAGTCAGTGACCTATTACCACCAAGTAGAAAAGAAACTGAAAAATGTTACACCGTTTCCTAGAGAAACTTTACAATCTCTTGTCATGAACAGCTTTTTAAAAAGATTAGAGACCTATTTGATGAAAATGGTTTGGCTGAAGTTGTGCTGACAGCATGGGCTGGGTGACATCAGGACTTCTATTCCAACTCTGCAATTATGGAAAACTGAGAAAATCCTACATTAGCACCTCCCATTATCATATATAGATGTGCGAACTGTAATTTCATTGTAAAATCCAGTGCAACCATTAATCATTTCCTTGCCATTTTTGTTTGCAGACTGCTTTCTAATGTTCTTTACCTTTATCATATATAGATGTGCGAACTGTAATTTCATTGTAAAATCCAGTGCAACCATTAATCATTTCTTTGCCATTTTTGTTTGCAGACTGCTTTCTAATGTTCTTTACCTTTGTCCTCTCATTACCAAAAGAAATGTAGGTGGCTGGATCAAAAACAGAAAATTCTTTCTCATTCTAACTTCTCTCTTATTGTGCCCTCCAGAAAATTACCTCATCCCACTCCCACTTTGATTTCTTAGCTTGCTTTTTGTATAGCATTTTATGGCTTCATTTTCATGTCTGACATTAACCCCTATTCCATCACACTGGCATCATTAGTCCCATTTTAAACATAAAGAAACAGCCTCAAGAAGTGAAGGCCACCAGTTCAGGATCAAATGCTGTTGGATTACCTAGAAGGGCTCAGCCTTAAAGCATGTTGGAAGCTGATGGACCAGTGGGGAAGGGGTAAAATCTGGTCCTGGGAAGCTATGGAGGGTTGAGGGGTCACTGTGGTGGTCAATGGCACATGGTTGAGAGTGGTAGAGAAGATCTGTGGCAGAGAGGGACACAGTGGGCTCCATGTCCCATGAGCTTTAACTGGTATCTGGGTACATGGGGTGTCATCCATCTGTGCATGGACTTGGGCTTCACAGGGAAAGTGACAGAGCCATTGATGCAGTGGTAGCCATCTCACCAAGTGCTCACAGGCTGTTTCTGCAATAGTCCTTCACCAGAGACCCCATAACCTTTGTACCTCAGTTTTAGTGATTCTAAAGAAAAGGCAGAGGCAGGTTGTTAGGGCAGTGGCTCTAACATCAAAGGGCACAAAAATAAAACTCAGAGGAAGGTGGGGGTCCATTCTCCTATTGAACTTTAGATTCATCCTTTAGTTTTATGGTCCCAGTTGGCTTGGATTCTTACCTCCAGTTGTCGTCAACCAGGTGCCCCCAAAGCTGCTCTTTCTTCCCTCTTGGTAAGTATCAGAGGGACACCTTTAACTATGGTGATCTTGTCTTTCCCCTCACTTTTGTTGTTGGAGGATCATGAGTGTCTCCAATGGAACCAGAGCCCCTTGCCACATCAGAACTGGCTCTGCAGGAGGACTGACACTTCACAGTTGCTGCTCCAGGGATGGAATGGTGGTCAGAGAACAGAAAACCCAGATACTGCACACTCTACCCACCAGGGGCTTCTGTGTGCAAAATGCCTTCCTTCCTGCAAGGAGGCAGTATAGGCAGGCTGGTAGATCAGTTAACCTGGATGAAGGTTACAACTCAGCTGTATTAAACATACACCTCCAAAAGGAGTTCCTGAAGGAGGTTACTGAGGTTATCAAACCTCTTATTGAAGAGACAACTTTGGTGGCTAAGTGCAGTCCTGCCAAGGGACGAGAAGATGGATCACTAATGATGAACTGATATTGGTTCACTTCTTCAACTTGCTGATGAATCCTACTGAGGATGTCAAGTGTCTTAGTCTGTTTTCTGCTGCTATAACAGAATACCTGAGACTTGGGTAATTTATAAAGAAATTATAGCCAGTTCTGGAGGCTGGGAAGTCCAAGAGCATGGCACCAGCATGTGGTCAGGGGTTCTTGCTGCATCTTCCGTCACGTGGTGGAAGACAAGAGGGTAAGCAAATATGTGTGAAAAGAGAAAGCATAAGTGGCTGTACTTGTTTTATGACCGTCCACTCAGGATAACATATTCTTGCAATAACTAACCCAATCCTGCTACAATGGTGTTAATCCATTGATGAGGGTGCAACCTTCTCAAAAGACCCCACCTCTTAATACTTTTCCAGTAGCAATTAAATTTCAACATGAGTTTCAGAGAAGACAGACATTCAAATCATAGCATCAAGTACTGTAATTCCTAAAAGGGCTAGAAGGAAATTTAATGGAAAACTACTGAGAACAGTAAATCATTTCATGCTTTCTTTTTGTTGTATTCTTTATTGTATTCTTCTCTCCTGTGCTTGGGACTTCTTAAACTTTTTCTTCTCAAGATTTTGACTTACCATGCTTTCTAAGAGAGTACAAAGTTTGGGTTTGGTGTGGGCAAGAGCTGGAAATAGTTCTCTGTACCACTGGCTGACTAACCTCATATGCCTTGGGCCACAGTTCTCATAAGCACCTCTGCTAAACTCTGAGCTTGTCTCTATTATTTGAGCAGTGTTGCGATGACATTTCCTTGGCTGTGTCTTAACATGCTGAAGCCCTGCGTGTGCACACCTGCATTCCTGGACAACTCCCATGTGCCCCGGCATGACTTGAGGTTAGAAGAAAATTAGGTAGTTACTTACGACTTGGCAATATTCATCTCTTACAGACCAGGGGGCCTCTGACATCCTTTCTCCATTGCAGCTCCTTTTCTGGATTGTGCATGTGGTAGTTTGAGATCGATAGACCCTACCCATCTTGTCAGTGCTTTGGAAATGCAGATTAAATTTTACATGAATTGAAAAATGTTTCTGTTCCAGGTGATTTTATTGTGGCCCATAGGATTCTAATGTGGTTCAAATTGGCCTAAAGAGGTTCAGCATATTCATTGTGGAATGAGACAAAATCCCTTTCAAGTGTTTTGGAACAAAGAGTATGTAGAAGGGAACTCACTCTTAAGTGTCAACATTATTTGTCTATGTGGTGGTCGTCATTTTCAGAAGAGATCTTCATTAAGTTAAAAAGAGCCTTTTTGCCATTCTGTAGCATAAACAATCCAGTTTCTCTTAAGTCAGTGGCTTTAAAAAAAGGAAAGAGGATTATCATCACATAGAAGAGACTCAGGGGCTGTAACAATCAGTGCAATAAGCCACCTTATTTGAGTCACGACGAGAACAAACCAAATATAAAGAAGGTATTTGTGAGGCAATTGTACTGGATATTGGCTAATATGAGCGATTATTTTAATAATCGATAACAGTATGGTAATTGTGCTTTTTAAAATGTCTTTATCAGCTAGATATGCTTACTAACATATTTAAAGGTGATATATGGGATTTCTTTAAAAACACCGTAGCAAAAGATAGTTGTGGAAGGGCAGTGGATAGATGAAATGGCAGGCAGAATGCTAGGAACAGCTGAAGGTAGCAACGGTGGCTAAATGCAGGTTCCCTATACTAATTTCTCTACTTTTATGTGTGTTAGGAAATTTCCATAATAAAAAGATTTTTTAAAATTCCTTTTCTGGGTGGAGATGGAAAACAGGAACTGGTTAATATGAGGGTAATTTTTTTTTTTTCCTTTTTGTCTTTTTTCGTGTCCGGCAACGGACCACAACCCTCAGTGTCGCGCCCGTACCGGACCGGGACCGGCAACGGGATCGCAACCCTCGGTGCTGTGCCCGCCCCTCGCTCAGCCAGTGAGCGGG
>NW_007727191.1:67596-75322 GCF_000696425.1 Galeopterus variegatus
GCCCCTATGAGGGTAATTTTTAAAGTTTATGGAAATATTTGTATTATCTTGTAATTCGATTTTTTCCATGACCTTTTTGAAGTACCCTTGTATCATGTCAGCTGACATGAAGATCAGGATCTTGGGGCCTCTGTCTTTGCTGCTAATACTCTGCCCTAAACATCTTTAAATATTTGCAAGAAGCAAGATGGAAATTGTTTGGGAGTAGGAACTGTTTTATTCATCTTTCTAATGCCCACAGTGTAAATGTTCCCTGAGTTTCCTTCATGTGTTTCTGTTTTTAAGAATATAAACAATAAGGATTATAATGTCTTCATGACAAGTTGACCCTTGATTACATGTCCCATTATCTCTAGTAATACTCCATGTTTTGAGGTCTACTTTGCCTGAGATCAGTGCAGTCACATAAGATTTCTTATGACTAGTATTTGCATGATACACCTATATAACTTTTTCTGTCCTTTCACTTTAAACCTACTTGTGTCTGTGTATTTAAAGTACATTTCTTGTACACAGCATATAGTTGGGTCTTGCTTTTGTATCCAGTTTGACAAGCTCTGTCTGCTTATTTGTGTTTAGTCCATTCATATTGAATGGTTGGGTTTAGTCTACCATCTTGCTATTTACTGTTTCTATTTGTCCCCATCTGTCATTTGACTTTTGTTCCTACCTTAATAGAAAAACAGGATCCACAGCAAAGAAAGTAGGCCCTCTCAATATAGGTAGAAATGGAATTCCAGGAGGCTTCATTACATCATATTCTTTGAAAATAGTGCTCCCCAGGGCACAAATCCAATTCATCATGAACAAGGCACCCTAGAGTGGGCCTTATGCCAGCCGCATCTGTTTTTCACTGGACCTCACAGCTAAGGCCACTGTTGCCTGTCATCCTCAGGTTTGGTTCAGCCACAGTTCTTGGCCTACCTGAAAACTATTTAAATGGCTTTAACGACATGACATTAGTATCCCATCCAGTGGCACTTAAGGTTACATTGGTTTCACAGGCCCAGGATTTGATGATCACAACCAGTTATACACAGCCCAGGCAATGGAATAGAGACCAGCCTGTTTTCACTAAATCACTGCTGTCTTCACACTCCACCTGTGTTCCCCAGTCCAAACCATGCATCTAGGCTCTTGTTTTGGATTCTGCTCCTGAATGTCAACTGTTTCCACCCTACCCAGTATCCTAGTCCTCACCCAGGACTGGATACTAGTTCTCACACTGGGTGGCCAGCTGTCCTCTGCGCCTGCCCAACTACTCCTATGGGGCATAGCACCCCCAAATACCCCATTGCCCCTGCAGATTCTGCCTTTGAAGCCCCATCTAGCCTCTGAAGACCTGTCCCACCTAGTAAGCCAACCAGGCACCCAGGACTGGATACTAGTTCTCACACTGGGTGGCCAGCTGTCCTCTGCGCCTGCCCAACCACTCCTATGGGGCATAGCACCCCCAAATACCCCATTGCCCCTGCAGATTCTGCCTTTGAAGCCCCGTCTAGCCTCTGAAGACCTGTCCCACCTAGTAAGCCAACCAGGTGGGAGTTCCCACATCTCTCCTCCTGCTCTTTTTTGCCTCATACATAAAGTTTGAGCTACAACAGCCTGGTCAGACCATCCCTTCAGTACTCAGCTTGTGGCACCACAATAGCATAGGTTGGAGAATTTCTTGAGACATGGAGTGAGACCAAGAGGGATCTGGAAAAGCCTAATGTGAGAAATTGTCCAGGGAGTGAGGGACGTGTACCCTGGAACAGAGAGGCTCAGAGGAGACATGATGGCCATGTACACACCTTTGGCATGCTACCATGGAAAAGAGGAAATGGATTTATTCTGTGTGACTCCAGAGGCAAGAATTAAAACTATGTTTGTTAGATCTCATTATAAGATGCACAGGTGGGTTTGCTTTTTGCATAGGCAGTTGTGCTTTTTAAAAAAAGGGGTGGGGGCGGGGGAGAAAGTGGGTTGGATGCCAGGTGTGGTGGGAGTGTCTTACCACGGGAGTATTCAGGCAGAAGCAGACTTGCTCTTGTGGTCAGAGGTGCAGAAGGTTTGCCTTCACTTGAGGAGAGGCTGCCTATAGGACCTCGAAAAATGTGACTCGGCAGGTCTGGAATTTGAAATTATACATGATGAATAGTGGGCCACAAAGGGTTTTAAAGAAAATGAGATCCTGATTATTTTTTGAGTAGAATCAGTTACCTATTGAAGGTAAGGCAAAGAGTACAACACAGTTTGGGGCCCTTCACAGCTCTCCCCCTGGCTGGATTTCTCAGCACCTCTGCTTCATTTTCCTCTCTCCAGAATCCCCTTTCCACCTCTCTGCTTCCAGATGGAGACCCACAGGTGTGACTCCAGTGTTTTGCTCCCCAATTGGGCTCTCCTGGCACCACGTGCTTCATTCATTAAGAACATCTCTGTCTCCCAAACCTGTCTTCATCCTTGAACAGTATTGGTGGCCCCCTTCCCTCTCTCCTTCAGCACAAAGAAGCTTCTGGAACTTCAGGCTCAATCCACTGTCTACACCTGTGCTCCATGCCACCCGAGGGCTGCTCAGCACTGTCACATCTGGTTCTCACTGTATAGAAGTCTTCATTGAGAATCTAGTCTCTAGTTACTCTCACTTCATTCTCTTCTGTTCTTCTCCACTGTCCCCACACTCTTGAGACCCGAATGACCACATAGTTTGGACAGCCTCTTACACATACTTATGCACGCACGGAACATGACAGAAAAGCAGAAGTTGCGGTGTGGATACTCTGGTTTAAAAGCTCATGTCCCCACAATGACATTCAGAATGAGAAGTCAGGGATTTTTAGAGATCCACAGAAAGGCAGTGGATTAGGAGCAGGAAAATGGATGTTAACCTTGGGCCCCTTGTCGAGATCACACCTGGCTGTTCCACTTAGGCTATTCTCAGACTCATCAGGGTTTAGATATTCTTAGGCTGAGTGAAACGTGACAGATTGGCTACCATGGCAACACAGTTATAGATTCTGTTTTGGCAATGAATTTTCGCTTCGGAAGGCATTCTAAGATTTCTCCTTCAACCCACAGGCATAGACTTTCCTAAAACGTAACAGAAGAATATAATGAGCTCATCTCTGCTGCAAAGTGTTTGCAGCCTACCAGTGCGATGCTTTGTGTCTTAAACTATACTGTATGGCAAGGTGGTTTAAAGATAGAATCAGAGATATGGAATGTTCAGCTCTTTGCCTCCTTTACAGGTTTCTGGGAGGTTCAAAAGGGTCTTAAGAGAACCAGAGCTTTATTTGGAAGTTTGCATGGCCTATACTAATGACACCAGGTGCTTAAAGCAGAAATTGAGGCTGTCATGATTCTATGGCATCTGAAACCAGTCCCCTTCAAGGCACAAAACGGGGCTCACAAATGAATCTTACACCAAATCTAGTGTTTCATTAGTCCCCCAAAGAAGAAATTCCATTCTCCCCTGATTCAACTGCACGATGCAGCCATTCCATGGGGGGAGGGGAGGAGTGTGTGTGTGTGTGTGTGTGTGTGTGAATTCTTGAGTTCAGGTGTCCTTATCAACATTTGCAAAGATACACGTGGCAGAGGAGGTTGCATCAAAGACTGTAGGCCCAGAGTAGAGTTACTGACTGGGAAAGCATAATAGATGAAAGTTTACTGAGTACCTGCAAGTTCCAGGAATGGAGCCAGGGCAGTGAGTGTCATATAAAGATAGGAGTCAAACTCAGATGCCGGCTTCACAGAGCTGCTCATGGTGCATAGCGGTGCCAACAATTTGTGAATGACTGAGATGTATTTCCCAAAGGTAACCCTATCTATGGCTCTTGCAACAAAATATAACATAATTGGTTTTAATTCTTGCCTCTGCAGGATAAATGCAAAATAGGAGGTTACAAACACCGTGGGAGGCCCGAGGCTGTAGATTATGGGCAGTTGGATTCAGGAATGGCTTTGTGAAGGTGGCAGTAAAGACTGGCCATGGAGAGGGTACCATTTAAGCCGGTGCAGGTCAGGAGGAAGGGGTAGCAACAAAGACTCAGAAGCGATGTTTGGGGGGAGCTTGGGGAATGGTGAGAACAGTTCACTGTGGCTGGAACTTCAGGCCTTGTGAAAAAGTAATGATGTCAAAACTACAGAGCTAAGGGGGGACCATCGATCTCCTGGTGGCCTCCGGTTGCCTTTAAAGGCTTCTGAGCAGAGACATGACATAATGCAAGTGGACCGGCATGTGTTCCCCAAGCTGGGGAACATCACCCCAGCAATGACTTTCCCTTCTCAAAGATTAAACTTACAGATGGTGGGCCCATGGGGAGCCTGTGGAAGGTCATCCCAATCTGGTTTTGTCTCCCCGGTTTCTTTCCTGTGTGCGTAGGCTTTCAAAGCATCCAGATGGTCTCCTTCCCCCAACTGACTTTTTAAAAATAGGTGATTTATTCTTCAAATCCATCAAGGGATTGTCTTTCTTATCTCAGTCACCAAGGGGGAGGGAAGGAAAAGATGTCATAAGTTTGTATATTGGACATTTGGCAAGTGTCAGAACAAGAGGATGTTTCCCAAGTCCAGAAGGCCCAGGGCTGCCCTTTTAGGCCATAAACTGGCATTTGGGAAGTGCCTCTTTCTGTACACCTATCTATGGCTCTTGCAACAAAATATAACATAATTGGTTTTAATTCTTGCCTCTGCAGGATAAATGCAAAATAGGAGGTTACAAACACCGTGGGAGGCCCGAGGCTGTAGATTATGGGCAGTTGGATTCAGGAATGGCTTTGTGAAGGTGGCAGTAAAGACTGGCCATGGAGAGGGTACCATTTAAGCCGGTGCAGGTCAGGAGGAAGGGGTAGCAACAAAGACTCAGAAGCGATGTTTGGGGGGAGCTTGGGGAATGGTGAGAACAGTTCACTGTGGCTGGAACTTCAGGCCTTGTGAAAAAGTAATGATGTCAAAACTACAGAGCTAAGGGGGGACCATCGATCTCCTGGTGGCCTCCGGTTGCCTTTAAAGGCTTCTGAGCAGAGACATGACATAATGCAAGTGGACCGGCATGTGTTCCCCAAGCTGGGGAACATCACCCCAGCAATGACTTTCCCTTCTCAAAGATTAAACTTACAGATGGTGGGCCCATGGGGAGCCTGTGGAAGGTCATCCCAATCTGGTTTTGTCTCCCCGGTTTCTTTCCTGTGTGCGTAGGCTTTCAAAGCATCCAGATGGTCTCCTTCCCCCAACTGACTTTTTAAAAATAGGTGATTTATTCTTCAAATCCATCAAGGGATTGTCTTTCTTATCTCAGTCACCAAGGGGGAGGGAAGGAAAAGATGTCATAAGTTTGTATAGTGGACATTTGGCAAGTGTCAGAACAAGAGGATGTTTCCCAAGTCCAGAAGGCCCAGGGCTGCCCTTCTAGGCCATAAACTGGCATTTGGGAAGTGCCTCTTTCTGTACATTTCACACTAGGAGATGCGACATCCAAATTGGCATCATCTCCCAGACCTGGCCAAAGGGAAGAATTTAGAAATGGAAGTTCATTAGGGTTCAGGCAACAGTAAACCAGACTCCTTTGTGCCACATCCTGCAATAACTTAAACATTCTGGGTTCCCGCTGAAGGCAGCGAGGGGAGGGGAGGGAGAAGGGGAGAGGATGTTGTGGAGAGAAGGGCTGGGAAAGAAGGGAGCGAGAAGGAAGGGGGCTGTAGGGCAGGACAGCTTCTAGAACAGAGCACAACAGTGAACATCTGTCACCACCTTCCCGGGGCCAGGCCCTGTTTTGAATCCTCACCCCCCCCCCCCAAAAAAGTTAGACATTGGTGCCCCCCCGTCTTGTGGAGGAGAGAATAGGCTCCTTGAGATTCCGTCCATTGCCCAAGATCACAGCTGCTCAGGGAGGCGCTGGCTGGGCTCTAACCCAGGGCACGTGGTTCCAAAGCATCTCCTGACATGGAGAAGCCTGGAAGAAGAGGGATGCAAGGCTTGGCTAGGAGGCACCTTCAGGAGCTCCTGAACCCACTGAGCAGGGTTTCGAAGGAGACCCAGGAAGCCCGTCAGAATAGGAAGACTCAGGAGCCTGTGCTCCGTGGGCTGGCTTCACAAGCATGGTACCTCTGCAAGAAAGCAAAGACCCATCTGCACAAGAAGTTGGCTTGTAAGGGCAGAGGCTGAACAGACACTAAGAGGAATGAGAGTGGGGCGGAAGATGAGGCCTGGGAGATGGTTGGTGGTGATGGTGCAAAACAACGTGAATGGACTTAATGCCACTGAGCTGGAGGCTTAAAGATGGTAAATTTTATGGTCTGTGTATTTTACCATGATAATCTGCAAGATGAAGAGTTCTGAAGATTAGTTGCACAAAAGTATGCAGTACACTGCTGTGTACACTTAACATGGTTAAGATGGTAAATTTTATGTTATATGTATTTTACCACAATTTAAAAAATCATTTTAAAAAAAGGTGAGGCCTGGCTTTTCCTCTGGTCAGAGAACTCTGGCAATGGTCAGGGCTTCTAGGTTCAAGTTCAGAGGGCACCACTGGGATGAATGGGGGCCGGCAGCTGAGGCTGCACAAGCTGGCCCCAGGCCCTAGGCTGACTCTCCCACAGATGTGCAAGGCGACCTTGGGGACAGGATCACAGCACAGAGGCAGCTCCCGCCACAGAGAATGTATAAAGTTTATGAGTCAAAAGTTCACCTCTTGCGGACTAGAGTGGAGTTTGATGTTCATTAACTGAGGTTTTAAAAGCTGGGACTGACGTCCTTCCTTACTTAAGTTGTCTCCTTAATTCATTTTCAATTGAATACCCAGACTGCTCACAAGAGGGATGACGGAAGGAGATGGGAAGGCAGTCGTCTGGAATGGTGGTTTTAAGTTTTATTTTTTGGTAACTAAAACCACTATGTCCCAGGCAAACATCACAATACATAGTTTGCGTGGGTTTTTCTTGAGTAGTTGGAAGGTGGTTGTTCTACAAGAAAGGCTCTTGCGTGTGCTGCCAAGGGCAGGGAGAGCTGCTGAGATCAGCCCTATCCTGAGCCTCTGGCTTGCACATTAAATCTCTTCAGTCTAAGACCTTGAATGTTCCCATAGGTGATCAGTCCATCAAGGAGCTTATGAGCATGGGGACATAAGCCTCCAGTTCAAGCTCCATCACTTACACTGGGTTCTTAGGCAAGTGACTTTAGCTTTCTAAGCTTCATTTTTATAATCTGTAAAATGGGGGAAACAGTACAACCTACCATATGGGTTGAATGTCAGAATTTAATTAGAGAATGTGTCCAAAACTCCTAGCACAGTGCCTGGTACATAGTAAATGCTCAATAAATGGTTTTTCCAAGACCAGAATGTAGTGATGATAAAGTCTCAAGTTTAGGGAGATTTCTACCCTGGTTACCCCCTCCCACAACCATGAACCAGCTCTGTGCTGTCTCGAAGCCTTAGCAGCCGCTCCTTTGGCAGAACATACTGGCTGGGAACCCTCCCTGGCCCACTGGATGGAATCCATGTGACCTGTGCTTGGGAAGCCTGGATTCTGTTCACGACAGGGCTCCGAGTCACTGCCTGTCCCTGGTCAAACCCCTTCTCTTTTTGGAGCAAAGCTTTTCTTACCTAAAATGGCAACGATAACGTCCCTGTGATCCCTGCAGGGCTTAGTCATAGTCATTGTCCTGGTAGCTGAGTGCTATCGTGCGTGCTAATGCCCTGGGCACTCTGTGGGGCAGTAGGTTGTGCTGAGCATGCACAGAGGGA
>NW_007727191.1:75910-90257 GCF_000696425.1 Galeopterus variegatus
GCGTGCTAATGCCCTGGGCACTCTGTGGGGCAGTAGGTTGTGCTGAGCATGCACAGAGGGAACTGTAGGCACTGAGGCCCCAAGGTGAATGCGAGCCAGGAGCCGATAATCCCTTCAAAGAGCACAACTCTTAAAATAGTACTTATTTCTAATTACACAAGTGAAGCATGGATGAATACATTATCTGTATAAAAATGTAAGCATTACAAGTAAAAGCACAGCTTCCTTTACACTCTAAGTCCCAGATCCTTCCCCAGAGACAAAAACCATGTTATCAGTAAAGACCGAAAGACCTCTCAACCTCTCACTAGGCTTTTTCATGCATATATGCAAACCCTTAAAAAATAATTGTGTTGTTTTGTTTTGTTTTTTGAATGAATGGTATGCTATATGAATGGTTCTAAAACTTGGTTGTTTTTTTTTTCTTCTAATAATATATGTTGATCTTTCCCCTTTCATCTTTTTAATTTCATATTATATTACATAGGGTGAATGGGCTGTCGTTTATTTAGCTGTTCCCTTACTGTGGGCATTAAAGTTGTTCCTATTTTTTTTTATCCCTGTAAACAATTCTGCAGTGATCATCCTTGTTTATTCCCCTTATGAACATCTGTGCATATTTTCCTAGATAGGTAATAAGAGGGAAAAATGGAACTTTTATAGGTTAAATCCAGAATGAAACATAAAATTTCATGGCTTTCTTCCCTGATTATGAATAAGAGAAAGATAGGACCAAGGATGTATTAAAGAAAAAATAATACACAGGGAGACTGATCAGAAATGCAGATAGTTCTAATCAACTTTTAAAGTATAACTGTAATAATCAGATATCAGTCTACAGTTTTTGATCCACTCAAAATATGCATGGAACTGCATAGGTTTCATACTATATTTTAAGATCTTTATAGAATCCTTCTGTATTTTAAAGATGTTGGCCAAAAAATGTTTGAAAAAGATGAATATCCTATCACATATACCACAAAACTAATTTAATAAAAGTCATATAGTATTGGTGAACTAACCTATAGCTAAACAGAACAAAGTAGGTCCCATCAGACCTTAGTATAAGTAAGAATCTTAAAGGAGGTAATACAAACAGGTGGGAAAGGGAAGAATATATCAAAGTATGGGAGAATAATTGGTTTGCTATATTAAAAAGTTTTATTTATATACTCTTTATGTTATATACCCAAATAGACTCTAGGTAAATTAACTAAATATGCTTGGGGAAGGAAAGGGAAGTGAACACCAGACTTTGCCTCAGACCCCAACATTGGGCCTACTCCAATAAAAAACAGTGTTGTGTAGGCTCCCATGACCCTAGACTCCAGGCCAGTACCCTTGGACTGAGCTTCTGGGCCTACTCCACCACCAGGCCCTTGTGGTCCTAGACTCCAGACCTGCCCCAGTCTCCAGACCAGACCTGAGGCAGGTCTGCTCACATAGCCCCAGGCTTTAGGCCTTTTCTGGCACCAGGTCAGCACCCCTGGCGTTACGCATTAGGCCAGTACCTGTGGGCAGGTGTGCCCAATGCCAGGCCTTCCCCTACAGCCCAACATTCCAGAAGACCCAAGGGTTCAGGATTGCCCCAGTATAATAGTATAATAGCCACTGAGCTGGCTATTGCAGACCTAGGCTTCAGGTCAGCCCCATGGACCCAGGCTCCATGCCAATTCTCATGGCTTCAGGCTCTAAGCCAGAACCTGCAAGCCCAGTCTTTAGACTGGTCCTTGTGGACCCAGGCTCTACACCTGCCCCATCACCAGGCTGCACATTGCTGTAGGTCAGTCCTTCAAGGCCCATCCCAGTACCAGGTCAGTCCCTGTGGATCCAGGCTCTAGGTCCAACCCCACAGAGCCAGGTGCCAGACCCACCCACCTGCTGACCCAGGCACTAGGCTAGCCTGCCCACAGACCATACAAGTGGCCTGCCCAGAATCTCTCTTTTTTTTTTTTTTTGTCTTTTGTCTTTTTCTATGTCCGGCAACGGATCGCAACCCTCAGTGTTGCCCCCGTACCGGACCGGGGACCGGCAACGGGACCGCAACCCCCGGTGTTGCTCCCGCGCCTCGCTCAGCCAGTGAGCGGGAACCGGTCTGTATGTGGGATCCGAACCCTCGAGCGGGAGCGCCGCCGCGCTTCCCAAGCGGCGCACTATCCAGTGCGCCACCGGGCCGGCCCCTGCCCAGAATCTCTGGATGGGCTACTGGTCAAGGGTTTTTCCAGATAAAGCCAGTTTGCAAAGACTGTAATCAGTCCCTACTTCCTCAAACACACAGACACCAATGCATGGCCATGAGGATCAAGAACAGTCTAAGAACATGACACCACCAAAGGAATAAAATAAAGCACCAGTGACTAACCCTAAAAAAATGGAGATTTTGCCAGACCAGCTGAAGGCAGGAAGCACACCCAGGGACCTTGGCAGCCATGCACAGCCCCCACTGCTGCAGCAGACACCGCTACCACACAGGTAGTCCACCACAACCACTTCTGCCACATGGGCAGTTTGCCGCCACAGCAGCAGCTACCACCACTGTGCAGGAAGCCCAGAGAGCACTCAATTGCTCTGACAAAGGAGAGTTACCAGCAGAGTCCAGGGAAGGAGATGAGTGAGCGCAGACCCATGACACAGTGGCCCAAACCACAGGGGGAATTATGCTGCCACATGCAGTAGCACACCTGTAGGTAGAAAGTACGTGCACAACCTACATGACTGCCTTAATCCAGAGAGGGACCCATGCAGAACTCCCCATGAGAATGTAGAAACCAGGATACCCAAAAAGAGTAAGGAAGAAAATTCCAAGCCACCACCAACCCATCCCCCAATCAGGAGAAACAAGAACCCAGAAAGAGACTCTTCCCATAAGAGAGAAGAAAGAGGAAACCCCACCAAGTGCCACCCATTCAAACTGAGGAACTCCAATATACTCCAGTGTACCCATCAGGGTCATGGGAAACTAGCTGGGGTGCCAAAAAGACCACCCAAGGTCACCCACTCAAGCCAAAGAGCAACAGAGCACCAAGGTACTTCTTCCAAGAACTCGAGAGCTTGACCACAGCCCCAACAAACCATCACAGTGTCCCACAGTGTTCCTTAGCAAGAAATCACTAAGTGCCCCAGTGCCTAGGCCACAGAGGCACTCACACGCAACTCCAACACTGAATATGGCCAAACGACCCACATAGACACTACACCACTGTACCTACCTGAGCCAAAACTAAAACACCCTACTCAGTTGTCAATATAAAGCACATCTACAGGAGGAAGTCTCTCTCCTCAAAGCCCACTCCAGAGTAATAGAAGAAGCAACTGCTCTACCAGATGACCAGACATCAATGTAGAAATAAAAAAAAAGAAAGAAAGAAAGAAAATATGACACCACCAAAAGAATACAATAATTCACAAGTACCAGACCCCATAAAGCAGGAAACCCTTGAAATGACTGAAAGGAATTCCAAGTAAAAATTTTAAGGAAATTCAGTGAGATAAAAGAAGACTCAGACAATACAACAAATGAGAAAGAGTATCCAGGATATGAAGGAGGAAATTTACAAAGAGATTAATGCCTTTAAAAGAATGTGGCAGAACACCTGAAACTGAAGAATTCATTCAAGGAAATAAAAAACACAACTGAGAGCTTAAGCAGCAGGTTAGAGCAAGCAGAAGAAAGAATTTCTGATCTTAAAGATTTTTTTAAAAAATAACCCAGGCAGAGAGAGAGAGAGAAAGAATTGTTAAAAAATAGAGAAAATCTAAGAGAGCTAACAGACAACCTTAAATGTACAAACATCTGAATCATGGGTTCCAGAAAAGGAAAAGAAAGGAAAAGGCACTGAAAACCTATTCAATGAAATAATAGCAGAAAACTTCCCAGGTATAGGGAGAGACACAGACCATCAGATCCAGGAAGCTCAAAGACTTCCGATTCAATCCAAAAAGATCCAATCCAAGACACATTATAGTCAAACTGGTAAAACTCAAAGACAAAGAGAAAATATTAAAAACAGCAAGCGAAAAGCATTGAGTCAACTTTAAGGGAGGTCTCATCAGACTAACAGCAGATTTCTCAGCTGAAACTCTACAAGCCAGAAGAAAATGGGATGGTATATTCAAAATACTAAAAAAACCTGCCAGCCAAGAATACTGTACCCAGCGAGGCTATCCTTCAGAAATGAAGAAGAAATAATGTATTTCCCAGATAAACAAAAACTACAGGCGTTCACCACCACACAACTACCCTCCAAGAAATCTTCAAGGTAGTCCTGCATCTGGAATTCAAAAAATGATAATCACAACTATGAATACACAAAGAACAAAACCCTCTGGTAGAAGAAAAATGCAAATGAGAAATTTAAAAAACTATATCTTACCCCTCAAAAAACCAACAAGCACCAAAGACACACAAAAAAGGGAAAGAAAGGAACAAAAGATATTTAAAACATCCAAATGAGAATTGATGAGGTGCTAGGAGTAAGACAATACCTTTCAACAACAACCTCAAATGTAAATGGATTAAATTCCCCACTCAAGATACTGACTGATTGGGTTAAAAAGCTAGGCCCAACTATAAGCTATCTTCAAGAGACTCATCTCACCTGTAAAGACACACCCAGACTAATAGTGAAGGGATGGAAAAAGACATACCACACAAATGGAAACCAGAAATGAGCAGAAGTAGCTATTATTATATCAGATAAAATAGATGAAGTAGCTATTCTTATATCAGATAAAATAGATTTTAAACCAAAAAGCATAAAAAGAGACAAAGAAGGCCATTATATAATGATAAAGGGATCTATCCAGCAAGAAGACATAACAATCATAAATAAATATATATATGCAGCCAACACTGGAGCACCCAGCTACATAAAGTGAACCCTATTAGATCTAAAGAAAGAGATAGACCCCAATATGATAATAGTTAGGGACCTGAACATCCCTCTGTCAATGTTGGACAGATCATCTAGGAAACAAATCAACAGGATTTAGACTACACTTAAGACCAATTGGACCTGGCATATATCTATAGGACATTTCATCCAACAACTGAAGAATATACATTCTTCTCATCAGCACATGAACATTCTCCAGGATAGACCACATTAGGTCACAATCAAGTCTCAACAGATTTTTTAAAATTGAAGTCATTTCAAGTATCTTTTCAAACTACAACAGATTAAAACTAGAAATCAATAACAAGTAAAACTCTGGAAAGTATACAAATACATGGAAATTAAATAACATGCTCCTGAACAACCTATGGGTTCAAGAAGAAACTAAACAGGAAATCAGTTTCTTGAAACTTATGAAAATAAAAACACATCACACCAAAACCTGTAGGATACTGCAAAAGCAGTACTAAGACAGAAGTTTATTGCAATAAACACATCAAAAGAATAGAAAGATTTCAGGTAAATGACTTAATACTACACATCAAAGAACTAGAAAACCAAGAACAATCCAATCTCAAAATTAGTACACAGGAAGAAATAATTAAGATCAGAGAAGAACCAAAGGAAACAGAGACCCTCCCCCCAAATGATAAAAACATCAACTGAATAGGGTTTTTTTTTTTTTGAGAAGATAAACAAAATAGATAAACCATTAGCTATGCTAAAAAAAAAAGAGAAGACCCAAATAACAAAAATCATAAATGAGAAAGGAGACATTACTACTGATACCACAGAAATACAAAGAATCAATAAAGTCTACTATGAACAACTTTATGCCAACAAATTTGAAATCCTGGAGGAAATGGATACATTTCTGGACACATACAAAATACCAAGGCTGATCCAAAAGAAATAAAAAACCTGAACAGACCAATAACAAGCAATGAGATTGAAGAAGCCTATTTACAATAGTCACCCCCAAAATAAAATACTTAGGAATAAACTAAACATAGGAGGTGAAATAGCTCTACAACAAGAACTGTAAATCACTGCTGAAAGAAATTAAAGAGGATACAAAAAGATGGAAAGACATCCTGTGCTCTTGGATTGGAAGAATTAACATTGTGAAAATGTCCATACTATCCAAAGAGATCTACAAATTCAGTACAATCTCCATCAAAATACTAGTGGTATTCTTCACAGAGATAGAAAAAAAAAAAAACAATCCTAACATCCGTATGGAAGAAAGACACTGAATAGCCAAAGCGACCCTGAGGGGAAAAAAAAGTCAGTGGCATTATACTACCTATCCAGCGCGCCACCGGGCTGGCCCATGACTTCAAATTTGACCACAAAGTTACAGTAACGAAAACAGCATGGTACTGGCATAAAAACAGATACTCAGACCAATGGAACAGAAGAGAGAACCCAGAAATCAACCCACTTACTTACAGCCAACTGATCTTTGATAAAGGCAACAAGAACATACATTGGGGAACTGGGGCAGCCTCTTCAATAAGTGGTGCTGGGGGGGGGTGACCTGTGGCTCACTTGGGAGAGTGTGGTGCTGATAACACCAAGGCCACAGGTTTGGATCCCGATATAGGCATGGCCAGTTAGCTCTTGGGAGAGCGTGGTGCTGACAACACCAAGACAAGGGTTAAGATCCCTTTACTGGTCATCTTTTATTAAAAAAAAAAAAAAAGTGCTGGGAAAACTGGACATACATGTGTAGAAGAATAAACCAGACCCAAACATCTTACCATATACCAACATCAACTCAAAATGGATTAAAGACTTATATATAATATGTGAAACTATAAAACTCCTAAAAGAAAACAGGGGAAACACTTCAGGGATTAGTGCTGGGCAGACACTTTATGAATAAGACCTCAAAAACACAGGCAACAAAAGAAAAAATAAAAAAGTGGGATTATATCATATTAAAAGGCTTTTACAAAGCAATAGAAACAGTAAACAGAGGAAAAAGACAACCTTTATAGAAATATAGAATGGGAGAAAAATTTGCAAACTATGCAGGTGACAAGGGATTAATATCCAGAACATACAAAGAACTCAAACAACAGTTAAAAAAAAAAAAAAGGTAACCCATTTTTAAAATGGTCAATGGAGTTGAATAGGCATTTCTCAAAGGAAGATATACAAATGGCCAACAGACACATGAAAAAATGTTCCACATCACTAAGCATCCAAAACCATACTGAGATATTATCTCACCTCAGTTAGACTGGCCATTATCAAAAAGACAGAGAATAACAAATGCTGGTGAGGATGCAGAGAAAGGGGAACTCTCCTACACTGTTGGTGGGACTGTAATTTAGTGCAGCTATTATGGAAAATAGTCTGTAGTTTCCTCAAACAATTATAGACAGAACTGCCATACAATCCAGTGATCCAGTATATGCTGGGTATATACCCAAAGGAGTGGGAATCATCACGTTCAAGGTATACCTGCACTCCCATGTTTATCACAGTTCTATTTACAATAATCAAGGGTTGGAACCAACCTAATATCCATTGACAGATGACTGGATAAGGAAAATGTGGTATATATACACAATGAAATACTGCTGTGCCATTAAAAAATGAAATTCTGCCATACACAGTAAAATGGATGAACTTAGAGAAAATTATGTTAAGTGATATAAGCTTGGCACAGAAAGAGAAATAACACATCCTCACTCCTAAGTGGGAGCTGAATTAATAAACAAATAAGAAAGAGAGAGAGAAGCAACAATTTCAATAATACACTGACCTATCAAAAGGAGAGAACAGAACTGAGGCCAACAGCGGTAGGGAAGGGGGTGGGGGAGAGGGGGTTAGTGAGAAATTGATAAAGGGCCACAAAAATGTTTACAGTGTGTAGGTTGGATATACTAATTATCTTGATTTAAGCATCACATATTGCACATAGGTATTGATATTCAATGCTGTAACCCATACATATGTACAATCAATTATGTTTCAATAAAAAATACATTTAAAAAATAAAATAAGCACATGCACAAAAAAAGAGATAGAGGTTTATGAACTGCCTGGTGATGAATTCAAAATAAAATTTGCTGAGCTTCTTTAAAAGTTAAGAATGCAGAGAAACAATTCAATTATCCAAAAAAAAAAAATGACTAAAGACATTTAACAGAGAAATTAAAATTGATTTTTTACAAAACCAAATTTTGGAGCTCAAAAATATAATGGTTGAAATGAAAAATGCAATTGCATCAACAGAATGGATCAATTAGAAGAAAAAAATCTGTGAACTCAGACAAGTTATACCAAAATACATAATCATAAAACCAAAAAAAAAAAAACAGAAGGAAAAGAAATGAAGAAACCTTATAGGATTTATGGGACAGAATCAGAAGAGCAAATATTCAAATTACAGAAGTCAAAGAAGGAGAAAAGAAAGACATAGGAACACAAAGTTTATTTAAAGAAAAGCAGAAAAGTTTCCAAATCTGAGAAAAGATATAAATATCCAGGTACAATAATGTCAAAGGTCTCTAATCAGATCCAATCCAAACAAGACTATTTTAAGATATATTATAATCAAACTTTCAAAAATCAAAGACAAAAAGAGGATCCTGAAAGCAGCAAGCGATAAGAGGTAATCACATAGCAGGGGTCTTCAAAAAGTTCACGGAAGGATTTGTATCATCTTTTAATTCCATTTTTCCATGGCCTTTTAAAGTACTCTTGTATAAGGGAGTTCCAATAAAGCTAGCATCAAATTTTTCAGCAGAGGGCCGGCCCGGTGGCGCACTGGAGAGTGTGCCGCTTGGGAGTGTGGTGGCGCTCCCGCTGAGGGTTCGGATCCCATGTGGAGACCGGTTCCTGCTCACTGGCTGAGCGTGGTGTGGGCGCAACACCGAGGGTTGCGATCCCGTTGCCAGTCCCCGGTACGGGCGCGACACCGAGGGTTGTGATCCCGTTACCGGTCAGTAAAAAAAGACAAAAAGGAAAAAAAAAATTTTTTTTCAGCAGAACTCTTACAGGCCAGGAGAGATTGAGATAATATATTCAATGTCCTAAAGGAAAAAACTGCCAACCAAGAATAATGTACACAGTAAAGCTCTCCTTCAGAGAAGGAGAGAGAAAGATTTTCTCAAACAAGAGCTGAGGGAGTTATCACCAGATCTTTGATGGTGCTACAGGTGCTAATGATATCTAAGGGATCATCCAGACAGAAAATCAATAAGGAACCATTAGACTTAAACTACACTTTAGCGCAAATGGACCTAACAGACATACACAGAACATTCCATCTAACACCAGAGTACACATTCTTCTCAAGTACATAAACATTCTCCAGGATAGATCATATGCTAGGCCACAAATCAAGTCTTAATAAATTTAAGAAGATTGAAATTATATCAGGGCCAGCCTGTGGCTCACTTGGGAGGGTGAGGTGCTGATAACACCAAGGCCATGGGTTTGGATCCCTATATAGGGATGGCTGGTTGGCTCACTTGGGAGAGCGTGGTGCTGACAACACCAAGTCAAGGGTTAAGATCCTCTTAACAGTCATCTTTTAAAAAAAGAAGAAAAAAAAAGATTGAAATTATATAAAGTATTCTGACCACAGTGGTATGAAACTAAAATCAATAACAGGAAGAATTTTGAAAAATTCACAAATATGTGGAAATTTAACAACATGTGCCTGAATAACCAATGGGTCAAGGAAGAAATTAAAAGGGAAATTTAAAATTTTCTTCAGACAAACAAAAATGGAAACACAATATATCAAAACTTAAGGGATGCAGCAAAAGCCACACTAAGAGGAAAGTGTATAGCAAGCAGTGAATGCCTACATGAAAAAAGAAGAAACATCCCATATAAACAATCTAATGTTTCACCTCGAGGAACAAGAACAACAAAGTAGGTCCAAACTTAGTAGAAGGAAGGAAATAAGAGCAGAAATAAATGAAAGACACACTATAAAAACAATACAAAAGATCAATGAAACTGAGTTAGTTTTCTGAAAAGATAAAATTAGCAAACCTTTTGACTGGGAAGGAGAGAAGACTCAGATAAAATCAAAAATGAAAGAGGAGACATTACAACTGATACCACAGAAATACCAAGGATCATAAGAGACTATTATGAACAATGATGTGCCTGCCAACAAAGTGGATAATCTAGAAGAAGTGAATAAATTCGTAGACACATGCAACCTACCATGACTAAATTATGAAGAAATAGAAAATTTGAATGGAGTAATAATGAGTAGAAAGATTGAATCAGTAATTAGAAAGTCTTCCATCAAAGAAAAGTCCAGAGCCTAATAGCTTCACTGCCAAATTTTACCAGATACTTTAAAAAAACTAATACCAATCTTTCTTGAACTCTTCCAAAAAACTGAAGAACAGAAAATACTTCCAAACTCATTTTACATGGCCAGCATTACCATGACACTGGACACAGACACTACAAGGAAAGTACAGGCAAAAATCTCTGATGAATACAGATGCAAAAATTCTCAGCACATTAAAAGGATCGCTCACCATGATCAAGTGGGATTTAAACCAGGGATGCAAGCTTGTTTTACTATAAGCAAATCTATAAATGAGATATACCACATCAACAGGATGAAGGACAAAAACCTTATGATCATCTCAATAGATACAGAAAAAGCAATTGACAAAATTCAACATTCTATCATGATAAAAATTCTCAACAAATTACATATAGAAGAAATGTACCTCAACACAGTAGAGTCTATATGTGATAACCACAACAGCTAACATCACACCCAATCATGAAAAGCTGCAAACGTTTTCTCTAAGATCAAGAACAAGACAAAGATGCCCACTCTCACCACTTCTATTCAACATAGTTCTGGAAGTCCTAGCCAGAGCACTTAGGCAAGAGAAAGAAATAAAAAACATCCCAATTAGAAAGGAAGAATCTAAATTGTTCTTGTGCAATGACATGATCGTATATATAGAAAACCCTAAAGACTCCGCCAAAGAACTATTAGAACTAATAACTGAATTCAGTAAAGTTGGAGGATAGAAAATCAACACATGAAAATCAGTAGTATTTCTATGTACTAACAATGAATTGTCTGAAAAAGAAATCAAGAATACAATCCTATTTATAATAGCTACAAAAAAGAAATAAAATATTTAGGAATAAATTCAACCAAGGAATTGAAAGACCTGTATACTGACAAGTATAAAATATTGATGAAAGATATTGAAGATGACACAAATAAACAGAAAGATATGCCATGTTCATGGAAGAATTAATAATGTTAAAATGTTCATAGTACCCAAAGCAATCTATAGATTCAATGCAATCCCTATCAAAATTCCAATGACATTCTTTACAAAAAGAGGAAAATAAATCCTTAAATTTTATGGAACCACAAAAGACCCTCAACAGCCAAAGCAATCTTCAGCAAAAAGCTAGAGGCATCAAATTACCTGACTTCAAAATATACCACAGAGACATAGTAACCAAAGCAACTTGGTAGTGGCATAAAAACAGAGACATAGACCAATGGAACAGAATAGAGAACCCAGAAATAAATCCATGCATATGGTCAATTTTCGACAAAGATGCCAAGAACACACAACGGCAAAAGGACAGTCTCATCCATAAATGGTGCTGGGAGAACTGGATATCCACATACAGAAAAATGCAATTAGACCCTCCTCTCACACCATATACAAAAAACCAACTCAATTGTTAAGGACTTACACGTAAGACTTGAAACTAAAATTACTAGAAGAAAACAGGGAAAGCTCCATGACATTGGTCTGGGCAAAAAATTTTAGGATATGTCCCCAAAAACAGACAACCAAAGGGAAAATATACAAATGGGATTATCTCAAAGTAAAAAAGTTTCTGCACAGCCAAGGAAACAGTGAAGAGACAACCTACAGAATGAGAGAAGATATTTGCAAACCATATACTGAATAAGGGTTTTTTTAAATTTTAATTTTATTACTTTTTAAAATTTTTATTAAATCACAGAGACAACCTACAGAATGAGAGAAGATATTTGCAAACCATATACTGAATAAGGGTTTTTTTTAATTTTAATTTTATTACTTTTTAAAATTTTTATTAAATCACAATTGATTATACATATTTTGGGCATTCAACATTGAGATATGTTGATCAAATCAATATTACTAGCATATATATTGTTACAAATCATACTTATTCTTTATGCCCCTTGTCCAATCTCACCCCATTTCCCTCTGCTCCCTCTCCCCCATCTAATCACCCTAGATTTCTCCTCTTCTTCTGATAGAGTAATGGTTACTCTGTTGATTTGTTGCCTAGATGATCTGTCCAATGCCGAGAGGTATGTTCAGGTCCCCCAATATTATCATAGAGCAGATGCTTCTTCTGTCACTCTAGAATGGGCTTTAGGGAGAGAGACATCCTCTTCTTTTCTTTGGTCTCTGCTGGTGACTCTCCTTGTGTCAATGAACTCCAGTGCCTGGTGGTCCATCTGCATGGCGGTTGTGGTGTCTAGCCACTTTCATGGCAGCCGTGGTTATTGTGATGGCTGTAGTGGGCCACCCACATGGAGGTGATGTTTTTGGCATGCTCCTTGGCGCTGGTGGTGTGCCTGGTTGTGGGAAACAGGTCCTGTCCCCAAATCCATGCCTCAGGTCCCTGGTGGGGCCCCAAGGCACTCACAGTGTGCCTGGTTGTGGGAGGGGAGTCTGGTCCCCAGCTCTATGCCTCAGATCCCTAGGCAAACCATACATTGAATAAGGGGTTAATAACAAAAATATAAAGGATCTCAAACAGCTCAATAATAAGAAAACAAATAATGTGATTAAAAAATGGGCAAAGGACCTGAATAGACACTTCTCAAAAGACGACATACAAAAGGCCAACAAGTATATTTTAAAATGCTCACTACCACTAATCATCAGAAAAATACAAATTAAAACCACTATGAGGTATCACATTACCCCTGTTAGAATGGCTACTATAAAAAGACGAGATATAAATGAAGGTTGAGGAAGTGGAGAAAAGTGAACCACGTACACCTAGTGGGAATGTAAATTAGTGCAGCAATTATGGAAAGCTGCATGGAGACAACTAAAAACAGAACTACTGTATGATCCAGCAACCCACTACTGGGTACACATCCAAAGGAAACAAAATCAGTATGTCAAATAGATATCTACACCTTGTTCACTGAAGCATTTTCCACAATAGCCAAGGTACGGAATCAACCTAAATGTACATCAGCAGGTAAATGGAACCAGCCTAAATGCCCATCATTGGATGACTGGATAAGGAAAATGTGGTGTATCTACACAACGGAATACTACTCTTCTGTCAAAAAACAAAAACCAAAAAACATTCACAGCAATATGGAGGGACTTAGAGAAAATTATATTAAGTGAAATAAGCCAGGCACAGAAAGAGAAATACCACATGTTCTCACTTATATGTGGGAGCTAATAAAAAATAAATAAATATACAAATGGGAGGGGAAAAAAAAAAGATACAACCATCACAATAATTCCTTGAATGTGTTAAGTGAACAGATATGATGGGGGAGGGGGAAAAGGAGGAATTGGTAAAGGGACACGAAAATCAACTACATCGTATATTGATAAATTAAAAATTTAAAAAATATGTACATGAAATAAATGTGTTATATGAAATTGTCAAAAAAAAAAAGAAAATGTAGTATGCATACACAGTAGAATACTATTCAGCCTTTAAAAAGAAGGAAATCCTGTCATTTGTGGCAACATGGACGACCTTGGGGGAGGACATTATGTTAAGTGACGTATGCCAGGCACAGAAAGACAAATACCACAAGATCTCACTTATATGTGGAATCTAAAAATGTTGAAGTCACAGAAGCAGAGAATAGAATGGTGGTTGCCAGGGGTTGGGGGAGGGTGGGATACTGGGGAGACGTTTGTCAAGGACACACAATTTCAGTTAGATGAGAGGAATAAATTAAAGAGATCTATGATGGTGACTACAGTTAATAGCAATTTGAAAATTGCTAAAAGAGTAGATATGAAATGTTCTCAACACACAAAAAAATAATGTATATTAGGTAATGTATGTTAATTAGCTCAACTTACCCATTGCACAATGTACACATATTTCAAAACATCATTTTGCACACGATTAACATCAGTGTTTACAAGTACAAAATTTCCTCTAAGCACTGCATGGGTCCTGCATCCTATAAATATTTGATATGTTGCACTTTGATTTTTATCTGAAAGTACTCTAACTTCCCTGTGATTTTTCTTTTACCACTGTTTATTTAGGAGAGTGTTGTTCAATTTATACACATTTGTGAGTTTTCTAAATTTCCTTGTTATTGTGGAACATACTTTCTACGATCTTAGTCTTTTTAAGTGTATTGAGACTTCTCCAGCTAATATCCATTCTTCATTTGTCACAGCATCTGGCCATAATGATGCCTT
>NW_007727191.1:90700-92596 GCF_000696425.1 Galeopterus variegatus
TATGTTGCACTTTGATTTTTATCTGAAAGTACTCTAACTTCCCTGTGATTTTTCTTTTACCCACTGTTTATTTAGGAGAGTGTTGTTCAATTTATACACATTTGTGAGTTTTCTAAATTTCCTTGTTATTGTGGAACATACCTTCTACGATCTTAGTCTTTTTAAGTGTATTAAGACTTCTCCAGCTAATATCCATTCTTCATTTGTCACAGCATCTGGCCATAATGATGCCTTGGGTAGGATTCTGTCATCTAGTGCCTTGTACATATAATTTTTTCCCTGACCATGTTATTAAAACTTTCAAGTTTGCAAGGATGTGTGCCAGATACCAAGCCAAGAAGGACAACCCTTGAATTGGCAGAAATACATATCACTGTGCTTCGGTATCCATTTGTCATCTGTTGTTTATAGCTTTTCCAATAATATTTTTACCAAATAAAATATTAACTGAGAATTGATTCTGGGACATAAGATTATTGACCAAGCCTGGCAGTATTTAACGATAACCAGTCAACACTTAGGGGCTTTAAGGCTCAACAAATACATATGTCTATGCCTGTTCTCACCAGTATTATTATCCCTGCTTTGGGACAAAAGGAAAACAGCTATGTGGCCAGCAAGTGGCAGAGCCACACTGGAAGGAAGGTCTTCCTACATAGCATCCCCAGCTCTTTCCCGTCTAAGGAGAGACAGACAGCTCTAGGGCTGTCTCAGCTCCAGGGCCACCTGTCTTGATTCAGTAGCAGAAAAACCTGTGTCTGGTTTTGGGAGAAAAACTCTCCCAAATAAACAGACTCTCTGCTGAGTTAGGCCCTGGATGCGGCCCCATGGACAAGTCTTCAGTCTCTGGGAAATAAACAGGAACGCACTCGCAGCTCATAAATCTCCATCACATTCCCCAGTTGGGCGGGTGGCAGGAGCCCTTGGGGTTTGCAGCCAGTGGTGATGATGCTGGGCAGACACATCAGCCATCAGGAGGAAAAGGAGAGCCTGGCCCTCGGCAGCAGTTTTCAGGTGAAGAGCTGGAGACTGAAACCTAATTGCCCGATGAAAGGTGCCAAGTGAAATGAGCGTCAGGTCAGAGATGGGTCAGGCCTACGTGCCAGTGGGCAGGGAGCTGGGCAGAGTGAGCCAGCATTGGTTTTGAGCCAGTCCCTGCTCCAGGACCCCCCTTCTCAGTGGGCCCTTGGTCCATGGTCCAGCATGACTGCTCTCAGCAGCCTCACGGCTGTGCCCTGACATCAGGAGGGACCATCTTGAGGTCTTCCTGGACCAAGTTCAGGGGTCCCCAGGGCAAGGGAAGCCTGCACTTGGCTGATGACCTACTCTTCCCTTGGGCAACAGCAGGGACCCAAGACAGAGCCTGAAGAGCTGAATGGTGGCTCAATGCACTGCACTCACCAGGGTGGGCACAACCCAGGCCAGGCAGGCATGAGCATGGCCCCAGCACCCCAGTGATAGCACCTCCGTCAACTGCTGGGTTTGGGGAGGAGGCTACATCCCAGGTCCTTTACCTTCCTCCCCTGTAGCCCAGGATCCATGGAGGCTGAGCACACACACATCAGAAGGCCAACGGTCAGGTCTGTACAAAAACCTGTGATTCCAATGACTGCAAATGGCACCCATCTCTCCCAAGAGAATGCATGCACCAGCCAGTCTGTGGTTGGCTTACTGTCCCCTGCTACTTTCCTGTGAGAGGAGAGAATTTGCTGGCCATGATTAGGTAGCTGAGGCCTAGGATGCTCGAGGAAATTGTGACTCACCGTTCAGAGGCTGCACTCAGAGGGCCATGACTGTCCAAGGCCACCAACAAGATGAAGCCCTGCACCTAGACGAGGGCCCCATCCACTGTGATGCTGATTTTCTGGAGTGAATTTCTGGAAACCTTAAAAAAAA
>NW_007727191.1:93816-94662 GCF_000696425.1 Galeopterus variegatus
AAAAAAAAGTAGGCCATCCTCCTCCCCACTTCACTTGGGAGCCTTTTCTGCACTCCCCACAGAAAGTGATCAGCACTCAGTGAGCACTGGCCATAGCCTTCTTACCCAGGAATCTGCGATTTCAGTTCTGTCCACCTCGGGAGGTCTAGACAAGCACTGGGGTTAGAATCAGCACTCCATGACCTGGTGCATCCCAGTTTTCACGTCACAGATGCCTGGCCTCTCGCTCCTGCAGTCTATTCTTGCTGCCTGTTGGAGAGCTCTGCCATTGCCTGATTTGAGAGAGGTTTAATGCTGGACCAAAGTGCATGGCTATGTTAATGAGCATGACATCAAAGAGGAAGACAGAACATGTAACATATCTGATTTTAACCAAAACACCCCAGTGGTCCCCATGCAGCCATCTCCCAAAGTGAGCGTTCTGTAGACCCCGCTTCAGGAAACACTTGGCAGTGAACTCATCTGAAGACGGAGCTTCCTTATCTCTGTAACAACTCAGCTGATCAACTCCCCTTTTCTTTGCTGGCAGCGAGTTCACCCAAGGCAGCTCAGTCCTTCCTGGTATTAATCGTGGGCAACTCAGGAGTGGAATCCTGACCACTTAAGACCCTGTCCCCTCCTCCTCATCCCAGCCATTACAGCTCACAGCTTCTGAAATATGACCTCCTCTCCCAAATTTACCCAGGTTTTCTGTAATCCACCTCTTTCTTTTCTCATCTCGTCATGTCTCCCAGCTTTTGTGGCCTTTGGTACAGGGATGTACAAAATAACCCGGCCAGCTGAGGGGGAGTGGGGATCAGAAAAGGAAAATGCACTCATTTCAGGGATCTTTAAAGCCAGCTCCAC
>NW_007727191.1:95516-101492 GCF_000696425.1 Galeopterus variegatus
GACAGCGGAATCGGGGAAAGATCATGGGGCTCTGCTTGGAGGGATCAGGGAAGTCTTCATATGGGAGGCGACTTTTGAACCGAGATTTGGAGAGCAGGCAGAATTTCCTCAGTTGGATGAAGGTGCGAGGGGTGGGTCAGTAATTTTCTAAGCAGAAGGAACCGCATATACAAAGGCAAAGACACTTAAAAGAGAACCTATTGTGGTCAGTTCAATCAGTAAAGTGCAAGCTCAGAATAAACAATACATCAGATTTAATCTTCAAAGCTGCTCTGTGGTAAAGGCATTATTATGCCCATTTTATAAATGAGGGGACTGAGTTAGGACTGACTTAAGCAAGGCCCCCGTCTGATGAGGGAGCAGACTGAGCTCCACTCCCCTCAGACTCTGGGTATGTGGGGTGCAGGATCCTTTGAGCCAGGATTCAATTCTAGTGTGGTATGACTCCAAAACCCCTTCCTACCCCCGATGCTGGGCTGCCTCATCCTTGGGCAGCGGGGTGGGAGGGACACAGGAGAGGCCGCTGGGGCCAGGCCCGGTGGAGGCGCTTTAAGCAGCACTGCCCAGTGATCCGGCTGTCTCCTGACCTCCCCCCTGGCCCCAGGCTCTCTCTCTTCCCCTTCACTCACCTCCCCTGCCGGCCACAGCCTGTCTGGACAAATGCTTTCCCTTCTGTGGGGCTCCTGGCAGAGGGGAGACAGCTCTTTTGACTTTGGGTGGAGCAGAGAACCAGCTGCCAAGTCAAATACAGTCATAGGAATAGCAGGTTGTTCCTCCAGAGAGTCCTCAGAAGAACTGCCCTGTTGTCACTTCTGAGGTCTGGCCACCCCTTCAGCAGCTCTGGGTGTCATCCAGCCTGGTCCTGTCGAGTCAGTCAGGAAACCATTCTGCATTGACGGGGCTCCCCCACCCACCCCTCACTCATCTGCTTCTGAAGGGTTTCAATTGATGGTGTACGAAGCTGCATTTATTTCCAGGCTGCTTATGGAAAGGTCCAAAGAGGACTGGGAGAACTCAGGTTGAGGCCCATGGGCTTACCGCCAGCGTCCTCAGAGTCCACAGTCACACAGATGATGAAGGAATCTTGGCCTCTGCCCTCTGTTGGGTCAGAAAACACCGCACCATGTAAGCTTTTCAGGATTAACTGACCAACTGCATGGCCAGAGCCAACCCCTTCAGGGAGCCGCTCCACGCTGAGAGTTGATGTTCCTGAGCAGGGGGCACAGCTGTTGGTTCTAGAAAGCGTACCTGTCCAATGTTGTTGGGTAAACAGTTGTAGAAACATTGTAGAAACAGTTGGATAGTTGTGGTGGGAAGAGCCAGTAGGTTAACGTCCATGTGGAGGTTTGAAATTGGCAGAATTCCATTGAGACGGAGTCAAAAGAGTCCTTGACAAGGATTATTGAGATCTTGAGCTATGACCTGGCAGCCCAAAGCGGTGATCACAAATCAGTGTTTCAAAGTGGTGTGGAAAAGGTGAGGCGTGGGCAGTGAGATTGCCAGAGACTCTGGTACCAGGTGCTTTTTCTGTCCTTTGCCTTCCCTCCACACCCGTCCAACTGCCAGCTGCTGCCTGAGCAGTTCCACCCCTTGAGCCCCTCTTGAGGTTGGGGTTCCAAATTTTTTCCTGTAAAGACTCAAACAGCAAATATTTTAGGTTTTGTGGACCATACTGTCTCTGTCACATCTCAGTTTGCCACTGTAGTAACACTGCTGCCATAGGCAATACATAAACATGTGAGTGTAGCTGTGTTCTAATAAAACTTTATTCACAAAAACAGGTGATGGGCCGGATTTGGCCCATAGGCCATAGTTTGCTGATCAGTGCTCTAGATTTTCTCTTCTGGTTTTTTCCTTCTCATTTCTGAGTCCCAAGAATAGGAACAAAGTGTTAAAAAGGCAAGCTATTGTCTGTGTTGTTGCTTTTGGACTCTCCTTCCCTTATATTTTTTGCATTTCAGAAAGTACACTCTGTCTTGTCTTTCTAGGTGGTTATTTAAATTGAAAGCAGCTGTGAAGGCAAGACTCCTCTGAGTATTTGGTATGTCTGCTGCCATGAAATTGTAGTTTTTTAATACACGGTCTTTTTGTTTAGCTAGATACAAAGCTTACCAGTATATTGCAGAATACCTCAGGAAAACCTTCTGCAGCATACAGTGCCAAGCACAGGATAGCAAGTACTTCTTGCGGGAATGAATGAACATACAGAAGCCAAAACAATTTTGAAATGACAGAGGTGATTCTAGATTCTGACATGGATACATTTCCTTAACCTCTCAAGATCTTGATTGTGAAACTTTCTCACAGTACCTGAGCTTACTGCTTTCTGGCAACCAGAAAATATATGGGAAGACTTTAGATAGAGGCACAGGTGAGGAACTCTCCCCAGATTTGTCCTGTCTTTGGACACATGTGACCAAAAAGGCCACATTAAGATCACTTAGCCTCATGGGTGTGTAAGCCCCAATCTTGTCATCCCTCTGCCTCGGCGCATGGTCATAAAAGGACAGAGGAGGATTAACAACTAGTGACCAGTGTTGCAGTTCACGGTGGCTACAGGGAACCACCTGATATATTCCCTCCCCAGCTTCCAATGGAAGACTCAATGGACTGTACAAGCCAATGTCTGGAAAAGTCATGATAAAATGTCAAGGTGAAAAAATTAGAACAGAAAATCTAATAGTGGCACCATTCCAGTTTTGTTTAAAATATTTATCTATTTATCTAAACCCATAGAAACAATACTAGGAAGAAATATATTAAAATGTCAACAGTGGCTATCTCTGTGCAATAGAATTACAGATGATTTTAATTTTCTTTTTGTCTCATGTTTAAAAAAAGTTTTTCTACAATCAGCATGTGTTGCTCTTATAGTTTTAAAAAGTGTTATTTTTAAAAGATGAGGGAGAATGGACATCCGAGCCTAACTTTTGTCTTACTGAAAATAGAAGAGCAGGCTCCCCTGTGGCAATCTTCCCATCTGTCCTAAAGCAGGCATCCTGTTGGCCACATGGAAACTTCCAGAGAAAAACTCTGCCACAGGAGAATGCTGGAGGTGCTTACGCATCTGGCAGAGAGTGACTTCCCCACCTCAACCCACAGAACGGGTGTGATGCGGCCTAAAGATGAAATCCGTTGCTTCAGGGCTGGCCTATAAGACCGTTTCTCGTTGTTTCTTCTTCAGAGAAAATGTGTCTGTACCTGTTTCAGCTTGGCCTGGCCTTTCCCTCTCCTCCTCTCAGTTTACTAAAAAATACCAGAAAGCTAAATAAGCAAATAGCATGTCTTGACCTTTATTTTAAAGCAGTTTTCAAGAGATTGATTTCATTTTGGAAAGCATTCCAGAGAAAGGAGAGTTTCTTAAAGAAACACACATATTTGAAAGCAAGCTGTCCTCTAGAAATTCTTGCTTTCTTAATAAGAAAAATGGCATTTTCTTTTGAGGTGATGGCCAGGATTCAGGAGGCCTCCCTTAGAGACTGTGGGCAGTGACTTCATTACTTTATGGTGTTAGCCTCAGTTCACAGGGCCCGGCTCTCCCTACGTGGAGGCATAGCCCACTCTGGAGAGATACAGACTTGCCTGTGAAGGAGTCTGGGTCATGGTTTTAATGTTGGTGATATTGAACAAGTCACTAGAGTCTCTCTCTGTCTTTTGCTCCTACTCAAATCCTACCCATGTCAAAGAGAGGTTGTGAGGACCAGCAAGTGATATATTCACTAAGGAGCTCCAGTCAGCCCATCCATTCCTTCCACACTCAACCTAGCTTTGTAATTGATCGTTTTGCATCTTAATGATACCACACACACACTTCCAGGCATCCCTCTGTTCCATCGTGGGTGTTCATCTTGCTGGAGGTGAAGTTCATCCTCTTGCTCTGGGTTCAGTAGAGTAGACAACAGCTGGGCCCATGGTCAGAGGCATGCCTATGCGGAGTGTTAAAGCTCCATTAACAAGTGATCACTCAAGTGCACTGTCCCACTATGTTTGTTTTGCAGTTTAAAATGCAGTTTTTAAAGACTGTCCTAAAACGTGCCTTCAGCTCCTCTTTGATCTTAGGTTGCAGCACACCATTGGATTTTGTCCTTTCAAAATTTGAACAACCATGTAAAAATTCAATCCTTGTTAGACTTTTTTATCCTTTTCTTGGCTGAAGAATCTACCGTAACTTATAGAAAGACCATGACTTAATGGGCAAGTAGATATAAAATGTTTTGTCTAGTACTCAACCATATTAAACTCTAAGTTATACAGATACGATCTATTCATATACGGTAGAAATAACAAGTTCTCCGAGCAGCTTCCTGTTCCCACCGTCTCATTTTGGCCAGAAGAGGGCAGTGTTGCACATGTGGTCACCCCTATAACTGTCATCCCCAGGAGCCTAAAGGTCTTCATTAAATGAGCTATTTTGGGAACACTTCTCTTGGCTCAGATTTTTTATTGTACATCTAAAAGGGCCAGGGTAACAAGGATACAAAGACCAACATGATCTAGGTCTTGTGATCTGTCAAGGGCATTGAGACATATTCTCCAAGTGCTGCAAGGTACTTAATGTGTACGGTATGAAAAGCTACAAGGTACAAGGTCAAGGGTTCGGATCCTGGTATCAGCCAGCTGACAAAAAAAAAAAAAAAAAAAAGCTGCAGGGTGCTATGGAGACCCTGGAGGGGGCCACATTATGTACAGTGGGAGACCCTGTGGAAGGCATCATGAAGGTGGACCCACAGAGGGCGTATAAGCTTGCCAGACAGAGCTGGGGGAGAACAGGCATCCAGGCGGAAGGAAGAGTGTGGGCAGAGGCCCTGAGACGTCAAGAAAGGTACAAGATGCGTTGGAGCAACCTCCAGGAGCCAGTTTGCTTTTGGCATAAGTGTGTGAACAGAAAGATGGACAGTAAGCCTGGAGATGTGGCTGGGCCCAATCACAAAGGTTAAGGGTTTTAAGAGATTTAACTCTATTCTCTAATAATAATAGATAGTGAACATCACTATGTACCAGGGCATGGTTCTAAGCACTTTTCAAGTAAAACTCATTAAATCCTCCCAACAACTGTGATTATCCCATTGTAAGCATGTGTGTTACCAGTCAGGTTCCCTAAGAAGACGACTCTGAGATGGCAGTAATGTGCAGGAGGCGTTTTAGAGAATGCTCCTGGGATCAACACCTGGGGAGGAGAGGGAAAGGACCAGGCAGAGGGAGACGCTGGCCTGGGATGCAACTTCAACAAAAGCCTACCCCGTAAGACACACTGAGATTAGGGTGTCCCTTCAAAGATGTTCCGAGTTGGGATGAGGGACTCTTGGGTCAACTAGTCATTGGATACAGGTACCCCAGGGAAGGAGCATGGCCTTGGGTGGCTCTCTTAAGTCAGGAGCAGTTTCTGGAGAGAGACTCAGCTGAAGGCTGTCAGCCTGCAGCACTGCAGCAAGCTGGGGAACACTTCCTTCAGTCTCAAAGGACGGTCTGGCCAGTGCTGCAGAGCCCACTGCCCTGAGCTGAAATTCCTGTCCAAGGTCACTCTGCTCAGCAGAGTCAGCGGAAGAGGAAGGACTTGAAACCCTGGCCTCAGAGTCTGGGCTTTTAACCACATCACCATATTGCATTGTAGATGGTGGGCATCGAGGGATATTTCTAAGCAGAGGAAAGTTGGGGCTCAAGCCGTTCTTGGGGAACATGGCTCCTGATAATGTAGAATGGGTGGGAGAAGAGAGAGGTTGGAAGTGAGAAGACCTCTTTTATATACTTGTATATATACACATACATATACCCATATATATGTGTATGTGTGTGTATATATATCAATACCAGCATAAAGTATAAAAGGTACATATGAAAATAAATCTCCTTCTTGCTCCCGTCTCCTGTGCCCCCTGGATACATTCATCCTTACCAGGTTCTTGCATATTCTCCCGGACACAGAGTGCTCATCTTCAAGCATAGACACGCATGGATACCATGTATCTATGCACACCT
>NW_007727191.1:101845-102993 GCF_000696425.1 Galeopterus variegatus
CTTACCAGGTTCTTGCATATTCTCCCGGACACAGAGTGCTCATCTTCAAGCATAGACACGCACGCATGGATACCATGTATCTATGCACACCGTTCTGCATCTTGCTTTTTCATATTAACACCAAAACTTAGATATTGCTAAAAACTTAGATAGTGCCATTCATGTGCAGCTGCCTTGTTCCTTTAAGGACAGCAAAACTTTCCATTGTATGGATTTACGATAATTTATTGAGCCAGACCTTTTTTTTTAAAAATGTGGTGGCTGGTTGGTACAGGGATCCAACCCTGGAACTTGGCGTTATCAACACCACGCTCTAATCCACTGAGCAACTGGCCAGCCCAGAACCACACCTCTCCTGATGGGCATTTTTAAATGGTTTCCAATCTCTTAGTATAACAAATAATATTGTGATAATATCGTGCACGTGGCAGTCTGCCCATGTGAGAGTATTTCTACCAGTTCAAAGGATGTACACAGTATTCATTTTGAAGTATAGAGCCAAATTGCTCCTTACAGAAGTGTACACTCGGCACACAGTATATGAAAGGCCTGTTTCCCCAAATGCTGCCTTTTTGATTTCGCCAGTCTAGTATGTGAAAAATGGTAATTCGCTACGGCTTTCATTTGCTTTTATCTTATCATGAGTGGGGTCAAGCATGTTTTCATATATTTAATAGATATCTTTCCTTTCCAGTGACTTAACCATATTCTTTGTGCATTTTTCCTTTTTGGGTTTTGGTCTTTTACTGACCGATTCACAGGAGCTCTTTCCTTTTTGCTCCGAATGACAAATCTTTTACAATATCTTTTTAAAACAAAATCTCCCAAGGAATCCACGTTGGAGGTCAGGGCGGGAGTCACGGGGTGGAGGCCAAGGTCAGGCGCGGTTGAGGACAGCAGGAGGTTTGTCTTCGTCCTGGGCTGGGGCTGTCAGTGTCTGCTGCGCTCTGAGACTCACCTGCCTCTCCCTGCCACGCTGTTCTGTCCCCAGCTCATGTGCTCCTCGGTGCAGAAGGCCCTGTTCGAGGAGGAGGACCACGTGAAGAAGCTGCAGCAGAAAGTGGCCACCCTGGAGAAGCGCAACAAGCAGCTCCGGGAGCGGGTGAAGAAGGTCAAGAGGTCCCTGCGGCAGGCGCGGAAGAACGGCC
>NW_007727191.1:103199-106206 GCF_000696425.1 Galeopterus variegatus
GGGGTGCACGCGGCGGCCGAGGGGCCGGCGAGAGGGACGGGCTTCTCTGCGTGCACCTGTTTCAAACCTCCTAGTGGAGTCTCATGGGATAAAGTGGCGAGTCCTGCTTTCCCCTTGGGTGCCGACCTTGGCCTCTGCATCGTCCTCTCCACCCTCCTCGCGCTGCCCCTTCCTGGCCTGGCCCTAGACCCCGTGCCTGGGAATCCAGAGGCTGCAGGATCCCCGAGGATCGAGGGTCGTGTGCTCGCCTGGAGTCTGGCCTCAGCCTCCGGGAGCAGCCTGGAAAGTGCCCTGATTGGGGTAGAGAACGTTTTGGAATCTCTAGGTGTACAGACATCCCGGGGCTCAGACTTGATTTCAGAAGGGGGTCCGTGTGGTTCTCAGCTCTCCTGGTCAGGACTACCATTGGTCCTGACAAGTGAGCCAAAGCAAGCCCTGGAACCTTCTGAGGCCTCCTTGTGCACATCTTGGGAAGGAGGATGCTTTTATTTCTAAGCATGTAGGACACGTACAGGACACCCCTCCTCCAGCCAGTATGTCCCTTAGGCTGAGGCAGATTAAGACTTACTGAGCTCATCACAGTTAAGGGAACTGAGTCCTGAGCGGGGCAGCAGGTAGTTAATTAACCAGGATGGATCACACCTGATTTCCAACGCCAGCTAACAGAGTTAAAAGATAACACCTACTGGGCACTGTAATCTGAAGGGCAGTTGCAGATATGAGCCTGCCATGTTTCACCAAGCTGCCTTCCTAAATTGGAAGAACCTGAGCAATATCCCAGCCACTGCTAAATTCTAACCTCCTATTTGCTCAGTCACTGCTTCTAACATCTCTGAATTCGAGGTGAACTGCCCCAATAACTGGGAACTTCTCCTGTGAAGACACCTCCTTACCCATTGGGATCGGGTGACCTTACCTCATTCCCATCCAGGCTCCCAAAGAGCTGGTTCCAGGTGCTCCAATCTCTGCTTCTTTATGCAAACACTTGCCCTCCACAAGGCATGTCCGTACCCTGATAGTAACATTTGCACTTGTTAGGAGTGCACTTGTTAGGTCAGTTTCTTACACGATCAAAGAACTTGGCCCTCTTTGGAAAGGAAACTTTTAAGAGTACTACAGTGGGGAGTACTCACTGTACATATCACTTAGGCACATTCAATCAATTTCCAGTGTATAATTAAGTCAGCTGAATGGCCGTCTCTTGGCTATCTTCTAATGATGGCCCTCCAAGCCAACAAGTGCCTTTCCCTGCTGTTCCACTGACAGAAGCTTCTGGCCCCTCATCAGGATGTGCTGTGCAGAAACCACCCCAGACACTGCAGGGCCTGATGATGCCGTCTTCTCCATGGGAAATGGCAGGTGCTGTTAGATTTCCACTTCTGCCTTTAGGAAAACCAGCTGCTGCTTGCTCTGGCAGCCAGTCTGGGGAGAAGAATCTTGTGCCACTTGAGTCTTGGTAGCAGATGCAGCCCAAGGGGGAGAAGTTTATTCCTGGACACTTTTGCCTGGGGGCCATTCACACTGCCAAGATTCTGTCACCACTTTGTTATCTGTATTCTTCATAGCATGGTACAATAGAAGGTGCATCTTCTAGTTTATTATTCCTGGGGACGTTTCATTAAAGCAGTTTTGCTCCCACCTGAGGGAATGGTAAGCCCGAGGGTGATTTACAGCCAGTCCTTGGAGAACGGTGGGAGCTGAATCCCTGCAGGTGCATGATGTTCTGCTTCTTCAATAAACATGAGCAGCTATTTCAACCACAACAATGAGTGTTTCTTCAGGGGTCAAGAAGACCTCGGGATTTCCAGCTTTGGCCTGGAAAAGTGATTTAGATCCTTTGGGGGGAATGCCTGGGAGTAACATCTGGAATATTTAGGAGACGGAGTTCAAACCTGCTCTGCTGTCCCTGTCTGGATGTGGCCTAACCCTGTCTCTCCCTGTCTTCTCAACACACCTGCAGAAAAGCAGTGTTATCCTGCCTTGCTTCTCACAAGGGACATGCTGCAGAGTCATTAATCAATGTCTTCAGAAGCACACTAAGATCTGTTGCCAAAGGGGACTCCCCAGGATCCCGTTATTTGTCACTTTACCACAGCCCCTGCCACCCATTAATTGCACTAGTAGGAATTTTTTATGCATCCGATTCCAGGAATTACTCAGAACTCGACACACATGAGCCAGTCTATTCGTGATACAGGCCATTGTTTAGTTTCCCTTTGTGATGCAGGAAGGCCAAGGGACTTTTCCAAAGTCACATAATAAGTGAAGGGCAGGTAGAATGTAGAGTCTTTAAACTACAGTCCCCAGGAGTCACAAACTGGCTGCATGTGGGCTGCAGCTGGTGTGGGAATGAGTTTTCTTTGACCTGCATGGTGTGTTTGAATGTGAATGTCTTTGGCGGGACACCAAGCCACCACCTCTACTGCTACTATTTCCTATTTATTTTTATTTATTTTTTTACACCAGGCTGTGTCACACATTTATGATGCCTGCCTGGTAGCAGAAATTAACAGGGGCCCTCACTTCTGTGGTGGAAGGCCATGTCTTCCTTTGGGGAGACAGAATGCAAACTCAGATGACAGTGACTTTGAAGCCAATTGTTGGCTCAGCAACAGTTTATAGTCTATAATGGTTTTAAAAAAATCAAACACCCAGCATGTATGAGGCTCCTTTGCACATGCTATCTCATTTAATATTCCTAATAGTTTTGTAAAATAGAGATCCTGATCCCAATTCTCCAAGAGGAATCTGAGGCTTCAAGAGGACTGCCCAGGTTACGTAACCGTACAGTGGTCAAGTGGATTCAGCTCCATCAGTATTTCTCTCTGTACTTGCTCATCTGTAAAATGGGGCTAATAATCACTCCTACCCCAAAGGCTGTTAGGAGGGTTGAATGAGATTATGCCTTTAAGTGTGCACCACAGAGCCTGGCACTCTGCAAGCATTCAATAGATGTTACTTAGGGGCCGGCCCGGTGGTGCACTGGATAGTGCGCCGCTTGGGAAGC
>NW_007727191.1:107315-108611 GCF_000696425.1 Galeopterus variegatus
AGAAGAGAGTGATTGGTGGATTCCACATCATTTTCTTGTCAATCTCTGCCTGAAACTCTGGTCTCTTCCACGCCCATAGAACTTTCCCAGCTCTTCCTCATTTTCCTTATTCTCGACCCATATCTTTGACTTTAATACCCAGCACCTAGTTGCTCCTTCAAATTTACCAAGAATATCTAGTCTATGAGAAAAGTGCCCCTCGACTCCCTAGCCTACTCCTGCTGTCTGGTTTGTTCTTCCATCCCTCCTCCCCGCCACGTGAAAGGAAGGCACACCTCTCTTGACCACACACAAGGTAAGAGGATGACCTTTCCCTGTTAGGAGTTCACATGGCTCTTCTCAAAACCTGGCCCCACCCATAGTCCCCTCTTTTATCATAAACCTTTTCCTCTTTGGGGACCCCTGACCTTATAATCCAGCCACACCCAGATCTATTCATTCCAGGGGGAAAAAAAGCCAGAAGTAAACATGCAAACGCAAGCACAAGCACAGCCATCACACCCCCTGATTCTCCCTGAAGTTGTCACTTGGCTCTGTCCTTTAATCTACAGTGGATGTGAGTTCCATTTTCTCACCTCCCGGGTGCCTCCTCAGCCCACTGGAACTGGTGCTACTCCACGGCTTTAGTCCACACGGCTGCTCTCAAGGGATCAGAAGGCTGAATCCATTTTCTCCCTGATCTTACGAAACTTAGTCTGAAACATTTGACACTGTTCATCAGCTGCTATGAAAACTCTCTTCTTCCTCTTTTACATCCCTACTCTTCCCCCCCATCTCCCTGGCTGCTGTTAAAATGCTCTACTAGCCTTCTCTACCTAATTTGCACATTTACCAATTGTAAAAATAATTTTAAAAAATCTATGTGTGTAGTAACTGCAAGTCTAGACCAGCAGTGCCCAATAAATCTTTCTGCAATGATAGAAATATTTATATGAGGGCACTTCAAAAAGTTTGTGGAAAAATAGAACTAAAAGATAACATGAAGCTTTCCATGAACTTTTGGAAGACCCTTAATGTGTATGCTGTCCCATTACAGTAGCCACTAGCTCCTAAAATGTGGCTAGTATGACTGAAGAACTGAATTTTTGTTTTATTTAATTCTAATTACTTTAAATTTAAATTTACATAACCATAAAAGGCTAATGGCAACCATATTAGACAGTATAGAACTAGAAAAGGCTTTCACATTGTAAGAGATAATTGCTTCCCAGTGTCTATTCCCTGCTTGTTTTAACTCACAGGACCCCTCTATTTCCATGGGTGTTGATGTGCTAATTACAGCAGTAAATTTCCCAG
>NW_007727191.1:109063-112598 GCF_000696425.1 Galeopterus variegatus
TGAAAACTCTATAAAGCATGCTTACTTAGCTGGCAAACACTCTTTGTGCCCTTCCCTCCTTTTATTTTTTTCCTTTTGGGAACTTGTATGTGATGGCTGGAGCACTAGCAGGTACATTATGACATGAAGCAACCTTGTGGGCAAGAACTATACACATGTATGATAGAGAAGAAAGAAAAAGGAGCTGCCTTACCAGCCTTGTAACACCCACCTGTAAAAACCAACACACAAAGAAGGTGGCTATGTGCCAAAGTCACTTTTTGGTTACACAGACAGTATTTCTCCAAAGGGAAGGTTAAAAAAACCCTTCCTTTTCTCCCCACCTCCACCCTCCCGCAGCCACCCTCTTGGTGTCTACAGATGTTGGCCTTGGCACTGGAGGCTGCACATAGCAAAAGGGTAAAAGTCTAATGAGTTTGTGGCTTTCTTCAGCTTTTGCTAGGGGCTCAGGGTGGAGACTGAAAAAAGGAACTAAAATGAAACTTTTTGATTATCTGGGTCTTTCCAATTAATCCTGCTTCCCATTAAGGGATCATGAGTTGGCTGCCTCCCTCTGCCCCTATGAGATGAATCTCCAGTTGCCACACGGTTGGGCTTCAACTAGACGGCCTGGCATTTCATTTCTTCCTGTCCAATAAAATTAGAATATTTAAACCAGACACAGAAATGTCCTTTTCTTTTATTAAAAACATGTCTTCATTGTGTAGCTGGGTACTCTGGGAGTGGACTTCAATATTTCTGAACCTTTGAATGCTGGAAACAGGGATAAAACTGCCACTATGAAAGTACCAGACTATTACATAATATGACTCTTAACGAGTGGTTTTCAACCTTGGCTGCCCATTAGGAACAACTGAGAGCTGTAAATAAAAGGGTGTCTGCCACCCACCCCCTTCTTACGTGATGGGGCTCCAGCATCGGCATTAAAAACAAAACAAAGCAAAGCAAAAAATGCAAAACAAAACACCTTCTACATGATGATAATATGCAGCCAAGGTTGAGAAATCACCACTCTGAAGGTAGAAGAGGTTATTTCTCTTTGGAATAAACACTTTATTCTGGAAGAAATCATTCCTTGGTAGGAAGGTAAGTTAAGGTAATTGGAATAGCTCTGAACATTGGTAAATGGATCTGATTGCAAATATTTTAGACTGATAGATTAGCTACCCATTGCTGCATAACAAATTGCTACAAACTTAGTGGCTTCAAACAACACACATTTATTATCTCACAGTTTCTGTGGTTTAGGAGTCTGGGCATGGCTCAGCTGGGTTCTCTCCTTCAGGGTCTGTCACAGGCTACAGTCAAGGTGTAGGCCAGGGCTGGGGTCTTATCTGAAAGCTACAAACTTAGTGGCTTCAAACAACACACATTTATTATCTCACAGTTTCTGTGGTTTAGGAGTCTGGGCATGGCTCAGCTGGGTTCTCTCTTTCAGGGTCTGTCACAGGCTACAGTCAAGGTGTAGGCCAGGGCTGGGGTCTTATCTGAAAGCTCGACTGGGAAGGACCCATTTCTAAACTCATATGATTGTTGTCAGGATTGGATTTCTCGCAGGCTGTTGAAAAGAAGCACTCAATTCCTTGCTGGCTGTTGGCTGCCTCAGTTTCACCAGGTGGGCCTCTGCAACATGGCTGCTTGTCTCATCAAAACATGCAAGCAGAAAGGGCAATAGAGAAAGTCTACAAGCAAGATGCAAGTGACAATCTTATGTAACCTAACCAAGGACATGACATCCCATCACCTTTGCAATGTTCTGTTGGTTAGAAGCAAGTCATGGGTCCCACACACACCCAAAGGGAGGACAGTACACAAGGACAGAAACACCCAGAGCTGGGGGTCAGTGGGAGCCACCTTAGAGTCAGCATGCCATACTTTGGCTTTAATAACTCAACAGTATAAAAGCATGTCCTACGGTGAGGAGGGTCCTCACAGACACATTTTTATCACTGTCTCCACTATTTCCATCCCACCACCATTAGTAGCTTGGTATTTTTATAAAGGACAACTGGTAACCCTGAAGGGAGCTGAAAATCACAGAAGCACTGATAGGTCACCTGTGGTTTCCTTGATGTAGCCCAACTAAGAGTCTAAGACTCAACTAAAGACACAGAGAAATTCAGGATAAAAAGGAGCTCTAAAGATTATGTAGGCCAATTCCAATCCATACTCAAATCCCTCTAAGTCAGTTTGGGCTGCTGTAACAGAACACCATAGATTGAGTGGCTTAAACAGCAAATATTTATTTCTCACAGTTCTGGAGGCTGAAATTTGAGATCTAGACTCTGGTGGATTTGGTGTCTGGTGTATGCTGTCTTCCTGGTCTGCAGAGGGCCATCTTCTCATTGTACCCTCACATGACAGAGAGCAGAAAGAAGAAGCAAGCTTTCCTACATCTCTTCTTATAAAGGGCGCTAATCCCAACATGAAGGTTCTACATTCATGACCGAATCACCTCCCAAAGACCCCACCCTCCTAGTACCATCACATCGGGGATTAGGATTTCAACATATAAATTTTGGGGAAACACAAACATGCAGTCCATAGCACCCTCTCTTTGCTGGCTGTTCAGACTCCGTGGGGAAATTTCCAGTGATGGAAAGAATGCTTCACAAGCAGAAGACCATCACCGCAAGAGACTAAACACAGCGCTGTCATAATCTTGTTCTTCAGAAATGTATTCTCTATGATGCAGTGGAGAGAATCTAGCTTCTCTGTACTGGAATCCCCATCAGTAAATTTAAAATCAATCAATCAATCAATAATCTATCATCTTGATAGCTATATTGCTTTCCAACACGGCCCCTGAAAACAGGTCAAGAAGATTGATTTTTTTATGATTGCTCAGTATATGAATCTCTCTCAAAGAGAAGCTTCACCTAAATCCCACATTGTCATTTGCAGGCTGTGTTTAAAACTGGTTTTCTTTGTAAGTTTGATTTTGCTTTGGATTCCCCAAGGCAGTGACTACTTGGAGTTAATCACTCAGACTCAAGTGTTTAGTTTGGAAGAGGCAGGCTGTTGCAAACCTCCAGGTTACCCAATCCAGGGCCAAGTGGAAAGTTTTTCTAAACATCAGCTAGAGGGAGGGACCGGCTCTCATCCAGGTAACCACATCAATGTCCCAGAGACAAAAACCTTTCAGATCCACCCAGTCTGCCTGCTTGCCAAGAACTATACACCACAGGGGACTTCGGAGAGGAAAGCAACAGATGAATTTGAGATAAATAATTTTTTTGAATTTCCATAATTTTTTTTTTTGTTTTGATCATGAGTATCAGTGATGGTGAGTAGAACATTTGACCTACTGTCTCTCCAGAATTTTCATCCTATCCGTCCTTCACCCCAGCAACAAGTATGAGTCTGGGGTCCCAGCTCCCTCCCTTACCTCCACACCATGACTGATGGCCCACCTGTGGCTTCGTCTCTCCAGAATTTTCATCCTATCCGTCCTTCACCCCAGCAACAAGTATAAGTCTGGGGTCCCAGCTCCCTCCCTTACCTCCACACCATGACTGATGGCCCACCTGTGGCT
>NW_007727191.1:112873-127610 GCF_000696425.1 Galeopterus variegatus
AGTCTGGGGTCCCAGCTCCCTCCCTTACCTCCACACCATGACTGATGGCCCACCTGTGGCTTGCAGCAGAGTCACTGGTGGGGAGAGGGGGACATGGTTGGTGGGGAAGCTGCAACTGTCTTTCAGCTAAGGAATAGCATAAAAGAATGGGAGGACTCTCCCACAGTCCTAATTGCCATCACCTACAGCATATTTTTGCTTTAAAAATCCTATGTCGGTCATGATTACACGTTTTCAACCCATGCCACTGGTCATTTTTTCATTTCACTTTTGCAGTGGGACTTTCAAGGATTGGATTACTGTTCTATATTTTTGGGGTCATGGTGGTGAAAAGGAAAATGATAACCCACAAATCAGAGCACGCAAAAAGTAACCACACAGCATTTCACAAGGAACCATCCTACATCTCTGAGGAAAAGGCTGTACTCTCCATTCATTGCCATTTTGATGTCTGATACCAAGTGCTAATAAGGCAGTGGGTTGTACACATCACTTTCTAGCTTTCAAATAATCAAATATCAGTAAGGTTCTGGGCTGGGGGAGTAATTAGCTCCTCTTTCCTGGAAACTCAGGCTGCAAACATGTAACCCCTCCCTTTTCTACATTTCCTTCCAAAATACTGTGATTGATACATACAGATGTTTCCAGCACTTTATCACACTAANATTTCCTTCCAAAATACTGTGATTGATACATACAGATGTTTCCAGCACTTTATCACACTAACTTTCAAGTGAGGGACAGACAGGTTTTCCATCTCATAAGAAGAGGCATAAACAATACTTCAAAAAAGAAACGAATTCTAGCATCTCCCTGCACACATCAAAATTTCTCTCAACCCATGAACTCTGACCCCTTCTACAGTGATGGAAATGTTCCCAGGTTTTCCCTTTGCCTTTCTGCCCCCCTGTTGGCTAGATCACATGCATAAACTAATACTGTTCAGAATAGAAGGAGGTCCCTATTTCAAGTTAACAAAAGTCTCCACCGTTTCAACTTCTCCCTGGAATGTTTCTGCCACTTTATTGCCTACTTTCTTAACTGGACCTATTGCATCCCTTCTTTCTATCTTACAGTAAATTTGGAGGATAAACCTTGCTGAGGGACAGAGACCTACAGGGTATTTTTGACTTTGTCCTTAGGAGGAGAGCCAGTGCTCATCCTCCTACCCCAGGCTCTCTCATAGAAGAGAAAGTCCTGCCCTCCCAGAACTTTCCAGTGTGTTGAGTTGGAACATAAAAATAGCCTTCTCCCCTGCAGGGGACAGATCCTAATTAGAAATGTTAAAACTTTCTCAATTTCGTTTTCCATGGGAAGGGACTAGATTTAAAATCAGGCAGTTGGCAAATAGCCATGTGGTTTTTCAACTTCCTGGTCATGATGTCTTACGAGTACAACTCAAAATACTTACAAAAATCTTTTGTTGCAGGAGCTTAGCAAGAGGTTGGAGTGGATCCATCTGTCTCTGGCCCATGATCCTGCTAACAAGGTTGCATATGTCATGGTGCCCAGTGATTAACGCACATGGCTCACAGGTCCCGGCTGGACTTTTGTGGAAATTTGCCACATTGTTTGCCTCCAACCTCCCTGGTAATTGTTATCTGTGCCATCTTTAAAAACCCATTTTTTTGTCTTGGGCTGAGGGCTTGGTGAACTGGAATAAGTTTGCTCCAGCCCATGCTTAGAGCTTCAAATAATCCACTCTGCATCATGAGGGTATTTACCATTGTATTAGTCTGCTCAGGCTGCCAGAACAAAATACCACAGACTGTATGGTTTAAACAACATAGATTTATCTCTCTCAGTTCTGGAGGCTGGAAGTCCCAGATCAAGGTGCCGGCAGATTTGTTTTCTGGTGAGGGCTCTCTTGCTGGCTTCTAGGTGGCCACCTTCTCACTGTGACCTCACATGGCTTTTCCTCTGTAGATGCACAGAGAGAGAGAGAGAGCTCTCTGGTGTCTCCTCCTCCTCTTATAAAGACACCCACCCTTAAACCTCATTTAACCCTAATTATCTGCCAAAGTCCCCATCTCATTATAACATCACATTGGGGGTAGGGCTTCAACATATGAATTCCAGGGGGTACAATTTGGTCCATACAGCTATTATTATCACAAGGTCATACAACTAGAAAGTTTCAGAGTGGAGATTTGCTCCCAAGATCCCAAGGGTTTGCTTATTTTGTTACCCTAGTCTTCCTCCCCATTCAACAAAGCCATCAGAACAACACAAAGAGTGATAACAGTGACATAGGAGGTGCTCAGTGTCTCTGGGTTCAGGTTCCAGGACAGGCCTCCGGGTTTCCAGCCACCCCCTGAGGTCTCAGGCCCCCTCCTCTGGGCTGTCCCCTAAAGGAGAGTTACTGTTGCCAGTTGGACCTATTTTCAGCATTAACACGGGAAAAATGAGACCACAAGGGGCTGGTTTATGCAAATCTAATGGCTGGGCATGCTCAATAGGAAGCACAGAATATTTGTGAATATGCCTGGTGCATGTGATAGGATCTGACCAATGAACATCCTCCAAAAAGAGACTAACTGAGCATATGTGATACTAGTGTTATGTGTCTGGGAACCACCCCCCTTAATTGAATATTCATTAGATGGAAAAACTATAAAAGCCGAATCCCAGCAGAAGGTGGGGCTGTTGATGACTCTCCTGGAGCCAGCCTGCACTCTGCCTGTGGAGTGCATATTTCTTTCTTTTTGTATCATACTTACTTTCAGAGAGCAGCTGCTCATTCTCTTGAGCCAGCCAGCACTTTGTACTGAACTTTAAGTATGTTTTTCTTGCTTTTGTGTTAGATTTAATGTCTGTACTGAACTTATTTTGTGTTAAACTTGGTGTGGGCTCTGCTCAGTCTCTGGAGCATGCCACACTCTCTCTGTGGAACCTGTGTTTCTTATCCATTACATTAAACTTGTTCTCATTTTCTACTGTGACTCTACCCTTGAATTCTTTCCTGTGGTGGAGTTAAGAACCTGGTGGATGGGGTGGGTTGAGGCTGACGATTGGGCCCCCAGACCCTACCTCCAACATCAATACTAATATATGTGGTCTTTCTTTGCAAAGTGGTGACTGTCCTAGCAGCCTTGCACGGTGGTTGTCTCATCTCAGTTGTAGAGGAGAGGTAGACTAGAGTAGCAGAAAGGGCAAGGCTTTGGGGTCAGACAGCCCTGAAATGGGATCTGTCAAATGGAAACAATGGTGGCTTCTCACAGCATAGTGTCAGGGCCCATGAGGTTATGTATGGAAAGAACTTCCCATATGCCTGACCTTTAGTAGGTGCTCAGCCCAGGGTGACTGGGATTGATTTTACATGAGGACCCCCACTGAGGGTCTGCAGATCACTTCTGTCCTATTTGCTGACTCCAAACCCACCCAGGATCATTGTTACGCTTCCCTCACCCCTCTTCATTGGTCTGTTACCATTTCTGCAAGATGATTCCAATGAGCGTGGATGGACAAAAGTTGCTAAATCACAGGACTTTGCCTAAGAGCCACAAAGCAATGCCTTTTTATTTATTTAATTTCCTTGAGAGCAAAGACAATACAGCAGAATTGGAAAGAGCACACCCCTAAAAACCCATTCCCTAAAAACCCTTCTTAGGAGATGTGCTTCCCTCAGTGGAACTGAGCTTTCCAGCTCAGGGAGAAACCTCATCTTAAAGAGAAGGTGTAGGGAGCTCCTTTTTACCATTGGAATAGAGCCTCGATTTCAATTACTTAATCCAAAAATGCAACATCTCATGAATGGCCAACCTCAAGGCATTCAGAGAATGAAATGGTGCCCTTTCTAAAGAAAAACACTTCTCCAGACATCAGAGAGCTCTTGGAGACATTTGGTCCTAAATTAAATGTTTGAAATCTTAACTTAGGGAAGCTGGCCTTATTTGATACTGCCAAGCAGTTCTTTCCTTAAAAGAGTACCATGAATGGAGAAAGTGAAGGCTAGAATAGGGTAGTATGGTTATAAATCCCATGTTATTATTCAGCACCAGAGTTGCACTCTGATGGGCATAAAACTGTTAGATGAATATAGAACTACACTGAATGGTTTTGACCCAAGTGGATGAGGCCTCACCAATGTGAGGTCCTGTGCTATTATTTACTCTGCACTGGGCTGTGGGTTAAGTGTTTTTTCTGTGTTGTCTTATTGAATCTTCACAACTGGTCTGGAGCAAGTATTTTGCAAATATAAAATGGAGCCCCATTTTACAGATGAGGAAAGTAAAGGTCAGAAAGGCTAACTTCCCCTACTCACATAGTAAGTGATGGAGCTACGTGTGTGAACCTTGAGCTATGTGATTCCAAAGGATTTTCTTAGCTATCAAGCTAACTGCAGAGGAGGAATATGAATTATGAGGAAAGTAAAGGTCAGAAAGGCTAACTTCCCCTACTCACATAGTAAGTGATGGAGCTATGTGTGTGAACCTTGAGCTATGTGATTCCAAAGGATTTTCTTAGCTATCAAGCTAACTGCAGAGGAGGAATACGAATAAGAGTGATTATTTGGGGAGCCCACACTACAATACACACTCTAGGTGGGTAGAGAGTCCCATCTGTTGGGAGATTGTAGAGATAAAGCACTTTGGGAAATGGGTAGGAACTGGAATTTGCTATCAAAAGGATCTACTGGGAAGGCTTAACTGATTTTCTCTTGGCTCTGAGGAAAGTCATATTTAGCACATAACTATGAGGTCCTTCCCACCTCCACCATGAAATTCCATTTAATTAGCCAAACCCTTTAGTGAAGGGTACCAGGTGGAAACATGGATAAATCCATACTGAGCTCACTAAGGGAGTGAAAAGAAATAAAAAACATTGAGTATTTCATATATGAGAAACAGATCCCTGCCAGGTTGACAGAAACAAGCTAAATATATACAGCAGTGAAGCTATCTCAGTCAGGATTCTGTCATCACAAGTGATAGAAAATACAATTTGAACTATGTTAAACAAAAAACGAGGCTTTAGTTTTAATTAATTTTTGAAGTAGTAATGCATTCACATTCCAGTGGTACCCAGGACAGAAATGGCATACTATCACAGGGTGTGTCCATGCACGGCTGGCAGGAAAGAACTGAGACTGAATTCTCCAACTCCCATAGACAATCAGGAAAGAAGCTAGTATAAGAACCAGGGAGGGTATCTTAGTTGCAAAAGACATTCCAAAACACCTACCACAAAAATACAGAACTCCAGAATTAGTCCTTCCACCCCACTGTAAGAATGTAGTGAAGATTTCTAGCCTAAAAATTTTCTGATTGGTCTCAGATGTTTGTTCCCAACCTATGGAGTGTTGGAGTCAGATCATACCGGCTTGTGAGAGCTGATCATGGGCATCTCCTCCCAATCTGTGCTCACTGACTTCATGTGTGTAGCTTGGAATTAGTCATAGTGGGAGTGTTTACACCACAGAAGTCATCAAATGCTACAAATCAGGTCTTAATTTTCCCCCATCAAGAGCTGGTTTACCAGCACACCATGGCTCCCAATACATTATTCATCATGATGGTTAATTTTATGTGTCAACTGGACTGGGCCACAGGGTGCCCAAATAGCTGGTTAAACATTATTCATGGTGTGTTTGTGAGGGTGTTTCTGAAAGAGATTAGCATTTGAACTGGTGGATTCAGTAAAGCAGATGCCCCCCACCCTACCCCCCAATGTGGGTGGGCATTGTCCAATTCATTGAGGACCTGAATGGAACAAAAAGGAGTATGAAGGAGGAATTCACTTTCTGCCTGACTGCTTAAGTTTGGACATTGATTTTCTGCTCTTGGTGCTCCTGGTTCTCAGACCTTCAGAACTGATTAGAACCTACATCATTGGGTCTCCTGCTCTCAGGCCTTTAAACTACATCACTGGCTTTCCTGGGTTTCTACCTTGCAAGTAGCAGATCTTGGAACTTTTCAGCATCCATAGTTACCAGAGTCAATACCTTATAATAAATCTCTACTACATATATGGATATACGATATGCTGTATATCCTATATATATGCTATACACACACACACACATATATCCTATGTATAGGATATACTATGCACGCACGCACACACACACACACATACACACACACACACACATCCTATTGGTTCTGTTTCTCTGGAGAAACCTAATACATTCATAAAAACCACAATACCCACTTCTTAGTCATTCTCATTTCCTACTGGAACCCACATTTGCAAAGTTAAGAACAATAAGAATTTGCCTGTTTACAAGTCTCCTTCTACCAAACATAATTTATTTAAATGAAATCCAAAAGGAAAATCACGGCAGGGGGGAGCAAAGAATAACCAAATTCCTAGGTTCACGGCCTAATTCTGAGTCAACCCTGGTTTCTCCAAAATCCTGGCCACGAACTGTTTCTCCCCTGGGATCACTTCTCTATAAACTAAACAAGGTTTCACCCTAGACCCAAATTCCTGCGTTAGATTCACCAGAGTTTCACCAGCCTCAAGTTCCATCAGATCTCCCTCTAATTGCAACATTTAGACTGCGAATCATGGCTCACGTCCACTACAAAGCTTATCTGATGCTTTGTTCCTCTGGGTAAACAGATTTCCAGCTGAGGCTGCCAACAGTACCGAGCACTGGCCAAGTTCAGCAGACAGTAAGGGTCTGGGGCTCTCTGCCACATTCTAAGCTCCACGATGGCCATGAGCTGTCTCTGCTCCCCACAGCTCACCAGGTGATCAGCCGTTCCTGCCATGCACCTGGCCTGCTGACCCAGCCTCTTCCCTGCTAAGCCCTTTGCCCACCTTGCACCTGGCTGTCCTGTTTGGAGCCAGGGCAGGTTTGTGCCAGCCTTCCAGATGGTCTCACAGCTCATTTCAGGACCTGCTTACCTCCTGCTGCTCGAGTGGGAAAGCCTTGATTCCTTAGTCTGTTTACTGGAACTGAAGGCAGATTTGGGGGAAAAGGATCAGTGTCGAGAAACACGGATAGACACCTTGCCTACTCCAGAATTTTCCAGTTAAAGACCAGATCTAAGAAAAAACAAATAGTGTGCTAGGTAAGAACTCATACTAGAGAGAACTCCATAGTTAGGCACCATGAATTGGGATCAGGCGCCTTCCGTGTGGTTAATTAGGAAGTGCTCTTCCCTGGGCAGATCAGCACAAGTGGCAGTTGCCCAAACTGCAGCCCAGCTGGAAGACAGAAATGCTCCCTTTCCTGCTGCACCCCAATCCTTACCACCTGGCCTCTGCAAAGGGCAGGCACCCCTCTCTGCACCTACAGTCTGCTGCCATGAGCACTGCACTCTCCACAAAATTGACCACAATTACCATGTCTGCCCTTTTTACGTCTTGCTTGATGGTGAAAGGGGTGGAAAAGTACTTTGTATCAAAGCCTCAGTGTTGGGGGCTATCCTTGGCAACGTTCTATAGAGATGGGGGTACTTACTTAGAGCCGTCTGTTTTAACTTTGGACCTCAGCTGAAATTCTGGGAGAACGGGAATGTCCCAGATGGCACCATGTTGCACACAGTGACCTCAGGCCGGTAATGTCAGGAGGACGCCTCCTCACCTGTCCCTGGTGCCCTGTGGCCTCCCACCATGCCCAGTCCTGCCCATCGCAGTGAGTGCTCTGTTGCCCTGTTCTTTGCCTCACACCCCTCTCAAATTGTCCCGTGTCCCATTCTCCCAACACTGTCAGAGACCTGGCACTAAAATGTTCTCGGGTTTTAGCTCTCTAAAGTTAGGCATTTGCATTTTAACAGAAAGACTAGCCCTGCAGGTAAGATGTTTAGGCATAGTAATAGGCTCAGGGAAGATACATTTGTACACAACTATGCCAGTCAGTGCCTTCCCAATGAGACCACATAGGCAGTAACCACAGGTCAGGCCAAACCCCTTCCTCATTTACAGAGAACCCCTGTCAACTGGGAGTGAACACAGTGCTTCACCCATTACCATCTCCTTCCTCCTGTCAAGCATCATTGCAGATGGCCGCTCTTTGGGCAAGGTGCTCTCCTCCCATGGGGGCAGCCTTTCAGTGATGATTAGTATGTATCTCACAAGGCACCAGGAGCTGACGAGAGAAAATAAAATCCCAGCATCAGATCCCTGAAGGAAAAACATATTTGATTTGGATGGAAGCTTTCTCTGGCCTCCTCTGCCATATGGTGGCTGCTCATTATGAGATTTGGGGAGGCCAAACATGAAAGGCCATGCAGTGTGGATGGGAACAAGTAAGTGACCAGATAACTTATTGTCCAAACTGGGACATTTAAGAGTGAAAAGGGCACTCTGACATAATTATGCTGGGACAATAGTTCAAACTGGGACTGTCCCAGGCGAATGGAGACATAAGGTCAGCCTGCCTGCTACATCTCGTCTGCATCATGCAGTAAGCACCTGCATGTAACGTGGGTCATTGTCTTCTTCACGTTGTTGTCTTAGCAACTCCGAGGCTACAACAGGAGGGGGCTCACGTAAAGTTCAAAATCACCCACTTGGATGTTGTAGTGATGCTGAATTGCTAAAAACGTCGTGGATGCTTATACTCAATTTCTGCATATCCCTTGTCGCACACCACACTTTGAATAGCATTGAAGGCTACCCATGCACTAGATTGGAGGGTCCTTATTACGCAAAGTAGAGCCCAGCTTTCCTCTTAGTGGAGATTGTAACAAGGAGAGGAGCCGTAAGAGAAGATCAGAGCCTTGGACTCCTGGAAGTGAAGGAACCGTAAGGCAGCAGATGGCTGTGTTGAGTGATAGAGGGATAAGGAAGAAAGAACAAGGTTGCAGAAGCCAAAAAATCAAGACAATTTTCAGTGTTCACACCAGTGAAGTGAGATACACAGACAGCACAGAAGTAACAGATGGGGACACCCAAAATGTCAAGGAGAGCAAAGGTCCAGTTGGGAGCATGGATGTCTGTGGATGCAGGATCTGCAGAGGCTTCCTCTCCTCAACATGCCCATAGACGACTACCCTCGTGTAGGATTATTCACTTTATAGAATCATTCCCTTAAAGATTTGTGTCTCCTGCTGTACAATCTTTTTTGTCCTTTTTTTTTTGAGACCGGCCGCACCGTGCTCAGCCAGTGAGTGCTGTGAGCGAACCAGTCATCCCTATATAGGATCCAAACCCGCAGCGGGAACGCTGCTGCTCTCCCAGCACTGCACTCTCCCGAGTGGGCCACGGGCTCAGCTCTGTACAATCTTTTTAAATGTGGTTTTATTCTACTTAGGAACAGATCTATAATTTGAATACCTCTAAATCCTCTGGAGATGTTCTTTCCTGGAAATATAATAAACTATGACTTTTTAAAATGAAACTACCAGAATGGAAAATTCTGTGAAAATCCATGGTTGGTGCCCATTTTCCTAAGAATTCCCAGAGGAAGACTATGCTCTGTTGGAGGCCATCACCTTTTGCTTCACTTTGGGTGTGTCGGGAAAGCGCAGTGACACTCTGGCGGATGGTGCCAGCTCTCTGATTCACATCATCCTCCACTGTCAACCCAGGGCCCTCCCCCTTGTCACACAAAGTCAGGCGTGAGGCGGGATGGCGTCCTGCACCTCCTTTACCCAATCCCTCTGCCGTGTCCCTCCCCCACCCCATGCATACTGGAAGGTCACCTGAGAGGGATGGTAATGGAGCGCCCTGCGTTGTCCTCTGAACTCCCCGAGAGCCCACGACCAGCCCTTCCTCTTCCTGATGGGAATGCTGCTGCTCGGTCACAGCCACCAGCTCCACCCGCAGCGGGCTCTCCCGTAGCAGCATCCTGCCTTCTGCCTGTTGACCTTGTGAGATGAGGGACACCTGAAGCAACAAGACAGGCACACGAGAGAGACAATTTAGAGATGGGCACTGCTCCAGGACAGGCCCTGTCCCTCAGGAAACCAGCTCCCAATTCTCCATGTTTCCTCTTTCCCTTCCTGTTGGCAACAACACCAGGGTATGAGATACAGCCCTGGGGACATGAGAGTAGCTCAAAAGAGAGGAGAGAGAAGAATCTGTGACCGATGGAGCAACTGCCACAGGGGTCCCACTCACTGTCGTGCTTTTATTCCCAGGTGGCTGAACTATGTCATGGGATTCTGGCTTCTGTCTCATATCCTTACTGGTCTTCAGCGGGTATGAACTGGGCCTTAGCCATGTTCATCTGAGCTGCCCAAGTTGAGCCGCATGCACTGATGGGTTAACAGGCCTTTCAAAGTAGTGACAGTCCCCATAAATATGGCCCTGGTCGTCCCTGTCGACTAACGTGCAGCAGTAGGACACGTTCCCTCTACAGGCTCCACTGCTGGTTCTCAGCCTTGGCAGGCCCCTGAAGCTCCAGGGTGATCCTGACATTGAGAACCAGCGTCTCCGCCTCCTCCTGGAGGTGAGCCAGCCCCATTCCCCAGGCTCCCTTCTCGCCATCTGCTTCATTCGCCAAGTCAAACACCCGAATATCAGGAAAATGAAAACAAGAGTACTCAGCGCTCACCGTGCAACCAAAGGACAAAGGTCACAAATACAGCGGGCTACAATCTGCCTCAAGAGGATCCTTGGGTTCTGTCCATGGCTCCTACCTTGTAAGGCAAATGCTGGACCTGGGGGCTCTGAAGGAACCTCCCATAGCTGTTTTCTTCCTGACTCGTCCTTTCCTCCCCTCCTTCTTTTCTCCTCCCTCCATTCTTTCTCTTTATTTTTTAAATGAAGGTAAAGTTGACAAAAATTGTATGTATTTGCAGTAACCTTAGCTACTTCAAAAGGCCTGCTGTCCCCAAGGGGCAAAAGAACCTGAGAAGGATGTGAGAGCAGATTCAGGAAGGGGAGAAGAAAACTCACTTATGGAAGAGAGACCAGAGGGGCAGGATGAAGTCACAGACCGCTTTCCTGGTGATCTCCAAATGTTGTCACCAGGTGGCTTGGCTGACAACCTTCGGAAAAGACTATTAGTTGACACCCCAATTTTCTCGTCTCTTCCATTTATTACTAGAACTCCCCAAGTGTTAGCTCCCCAGCTAGAGACCACGATTCCCAGAGTTCCTTGTAGCTAGGAGTGGCTAAGCCCCGTCCGATGGGATGGGTGCATGTGAGGCCTGCAGTGCTGATTGGACCATGAAGTGGGGGCTGCATGCCCATCATGTCTTCTCTCTTCTCATTGGTCGAGGGGATGGGGTTACGCCTCCTGAGCACGCAGGTAGAGAGCATTAAAGAGACAGAAGAGCAGCAGAGTGGAGAGAACCTGTATCTTCAGAAAACTTCGTGAAATGGAGCTGCCCTATCCTCCTGGGGTCCTTTGCAGCCTGGATTTTCATGTGAGAGAAGAATAAGGTTCTATCTTATGTAAGCCGCTGTTATTTTCATTTCTGGGAAGAAAAAAGCAGTCGAATTAATGCCCTAACAAATACAGGATCAGAAAACAGTTGCCTGGGAGGAAGACACTGGCAAATATGAGAGATGCTGAGTGTCTTGTCCCTGTGTCTGCAGGATTTTGTTGTCCCCAGGCCCACTGAAAGCAGGATTTGACGAAGAGAAGTGTGGAGCCAGCAACTAGGTAGACCTACCATGGGGTAGCCTCAGTGGGTGGTTATCAGACCTACCTGGAGTAGCCAAAAGCATTCTGCAGAAAGGACACTACCCTGTGTTGAGAGTTCTGCTGGAGGGAGAGACTGGCAAGGAGGGGCTCCTCTCCTTCCCCCCAGAAAGACTAGACAGGCTCATGCCCCCTACCCTGACTCACTGCTTAGAACTGAGACCACAATTTAACCTGGTCCTCTCTACTATTTATTGCGTATACATTGGTAGATGGAGTTAAAGGCTTGATCAGACTCACTTTTAAAAAATATTTTTGTAAGATAACTTCCTAGGTGGTATCTGTGCTTCTGTCAGGAGGAATGTAATGTCTGGTTATCTCCTCTGTGACGCTAGCAGTCATTGATTATTGCCTAGATCCACTACTTAATAGCGTTTCAAATACTGATATGCTAATTCTGGAAACTTCTATAAAGAGCCGCCCCCTTTCCCATCAATTATTTAGTTACCCTGAGGTAATTTGGCTCTTAAGTCTTTTGACACAACCCAAGTAGTTCTTGATAACTTCCATGTTTCCTGGTACGAGAAGACGTTGTGAACTCATTTGTACAAGTGCTGCCTCCACCTGGAATCAGCATTTTCTCTAAGATGCTCTGATTTGTTATATTTGGGAATGGCATTTTTTATTTTTTAATTGACATGTAATAATTGTACAATTTATAGGGTACAGAGTAATATTTCAATACATGTGTATACTATATGATTAAATCAGGCTAATTAGCACATCCATCACTGCAAACATTCATTTCTTTGTGATGAGAACATTTGAACTCCTATCTTCTAGCCACTCAGAAATATACAATGTTACTAATTATAGACACCTAGCATTACTTTAGAATATTAGTACTCATTCTTCCCATCTAGCTGTAATTCTGTGTCCATTAACCAACCTCTCCCTGTCCCTCCTCCTCTCCCCTTCCCAGCCTCTAGTAACCACTATTCCACTCTCTGCGAGGAAGACACTGGCAAATATGAGAGATGCTGAGTGTCTTGTCCCTGTGTCTGCAGGATTTTGTTGTCCCCAGGCCCACTGAAAGCAGGATTTGACGAAGAGAAGTGTGGAGCCAGCAACTAGGTAGACCTACCATGGGGTAGCCTCAGTGGGTGGTTATCAGACCTACCTGGAGTAGCCAAAAGCATTCTGCAGAAAGGACACTACCCTGTGTTGAGAGTTCTGCTGGAGGGAGAGACTGGCAAGGAGGGGCTCCTCTCCTTCCCCCCAGAAAGACTAGACAGGCTCATGCCCCCTACCCTGACTCACTGCTTAGAACTGAGACCACAATTTAACCTGGTCCTCTCTACTATTTATTGCGTATACATTGGTAGATGGAGTTAAAGGCTTGATCAGACTCACTTTTAAAAAATATTTTTGTAAGATAACTTCCTAGGTGGTATCTGTGCTTCTGTCAGGAGGAATGTAATGTCTGGTTATCTCCTCTGTGACGCTAGCAGTCATTGATTATTGCCTAGATCCACTACTTAATAGCGTTTCAAATACTGATATGCTAATTCTGGAAACTTCTATAAAGAGCCGCCCCCTTTCCCATCAATTATTTAGTTACCCTGAGGTAATTTGGCTCTTAAGTCTTTTGACACAACCCAAGTAGTTCTTGATAACTTCCATGTTTCCTGGTACGAGAAGACGTTGTGAACTCATTTGTACAAGTGCTGCCTCCACCTGGAATCAGCATTTTCTCTAAGATGCTCTGATTTGTTATATTTGGGAATGGCATTTTTTATTTTTTAATTGACATGTAATAATTGTACAATTTATAGGGTACAGAGTAATATTTCAATACATGTGTATACTATATGATTAAATCAGGCTAATTAGCACATCCATCACTGCAAACATTCATTTCTTTGTGATGAGAACATTTGAACTCCTATCTTCTAGCCACTCAGAAATATACAATGTTACTAATTATAGACACCTAGCATTACTTTAGAATATTAGTACTCATTCTTCCCATCTAGCTGTAATTCTGTGTCCATTAACCAACCTCTCCCTGTCCCTCCTCCTCTCCCCTTCCCAGCCTCTAGTAACCACTATTCCACTCTCTGCTTCTTTTTTTTTTTTTCCTTTTTTGTCTTTTTTTCGTGACCGGCAACGGATCGCAACCCTCAGTGTCACGCCCGTACCGGACCGGGACCGGCCACGGGATCGCAACCCTCGGTGTTGCCACCGCGCTACCCAAGCGGCGCACTATAGCAGTGCGCCACCGGGCCGGCCCCACTCTCTGCTTCTATAAGCTCACTTTTTTTGGTTCCCACATATGAGTGAGAATCTGCAGCATTTATCTTTCTGTGCCTCATTTATTTCATTTATAATGTCTTCCAGGCTCATCCATGTTGCAACGAATGACATGATTTCATCCTTTTAATGGGTGAATAGTATTCCGTTGTGTGTATATGCCACACTTTCTTTACCCATTCATCTGTTGATGGACACTTAGGTTGATTGCATATCTTGCCTGTTGTAAACAGTGCTGCGATAGACATGAGGGTGCAGGTATCTCTTAGGTTTACTAATTTCCTTTCCTTTGGAGACATACTCAGTAGTTGCTGAATCATATGGTAATTCTATCTGTAGTTGTTTGAGAAACCTGCATCTTGTTTCCCATAATGGGTAAGCTAATTTACATTCCCACCAGCAGCGTATGAGTTCCCTTTTCTCTGCATCCTTGCCAGCGTTTGTTTTTTGTCTTTTTGATGATAGTCATTCTAACCAGAGTGAGACAATAACTCATGTGGTTTTGATCTGCATTTCCCCGATGATCTTTGATGTTGAGCAATTTTTCATATACCTGTTGGCTATTTGTATATCTTCTTTTGAGAAATATCTGTTCAGCTCATTTGCCCATTTTTTAATCAGTTTTTTTTTTTTTTACTATTGAGTTGTTTGAGTTCTTTGTATATTCTGGACATTAATCCCTTGTCAGATGAATAGTGTGCAAATATTTTCTCCCATTCTGCAGGTTGGGAAATGGCATTTAGATACAATAGTCTGGGCACTGTAGGTATTCAGTGCTCCCAGCTAGGTCATTGTTTTAGTCCTTGTCAGTGGAAAGAGAAGGAAATACACAAATTTCTTTTTTTATAAATAAAATTTATTGTAAATTCTTATGGATACTTCCAGTTCAAATTCAAATTACCTTGTACTTAACCTCTTTCCTTCTCAATAGTGAAA
>NW_007727191.1:128662-132770 GCF_000696425.1 Galeopterus variegatus
AAATACACAAATTTCTTTTTTTATAAATAAAATTTATTGTAAATTCTTATGGATACTTCCAGTTCAAATTCAAATTACCTTGTACTTAACCTCTTTCCTTCTCAATAGTGAAAAATCCCAGTTTCCAATGACACCAATATAAATATTTCTTTGCTTATTCTCACAATGTTCATATAACAGTCTCAGACTAACAATATCAACACTATCATCAACAATACAATTTTTGAAATGTTTAAGATTTATTTTGCACTTTTTTTTTTTATCTTTAGAGTATATCCCACTAGGACAAACAGTGAACTGTTTTATAGTCCCTTGAAATAATTCCACCTTGTGTTTTTATGCCACCAATTTAGTCCACAGGTTTTTAAGTTTTTAGAGATTGCTTTAAAATTTGGGGGGGGATTCTCATTTAAATTTCTTTTTTAATTGAAACATAATTGGTTATATATATTTGATTTGAATATCAATACATGTGTACAATATGTGCTTTAAAGGTTTTTAATCTTGCTCTATAATTATATCACATCTGCAGAAGAAGATATATTTAGAGAAGTCCGCTTTTATTCCTGACATTTCCCTTCTGTTTCTTCTTCCTCCATAGGTAAACTTTTCTGTTGTTTTTGGTTTATCCTTCCTTTTATGTAATTTAAGACAATATGTACAACTATTTGTATCCCCTTCCCCTTTCTAGAAAAATGGTAGCATAGTGTGTAAACTTTTATCCATCTTACTTCTTTCACTTAACAATAAATGCTGGAGGTCACCTCACGGAAGCCTACAGAGATATTCCTTGTTCTTTTTATAGGTACAAAATACTCTGTGGTTCTACCACAACTTATTTAACCAATATCCTACAGATGCACATTTGAGTTGTTTCCAATATTTTGCTTTAACAAACAATGCCTTATGCAAAAGTCCTAGTGTGTCTTTGGGATGGGTTCCTGGAAGTGGACTGCTGGGTCAAGGGTAAATGTACATGCAATCTTGCTACATACAGTATTGCCAAATTCCCCTCCATAGAAGTCGTACCATTCTGCATTGCTGCTAGCCATAAACAAAGGGTGACTTTTTGCTCATGGCCTTGCCAATAGGGTATGTGGTCAAACTCAGATTTTTGGCCAATCTGGTAAGTGAGAAATGGTATCTCGGTGTACTTCTAATTTGCATTTTTATTATCAAGAGGGAGGTTGATCACTTCTTTACATCCTATAGCTTCTGTAGGTACTATTTTCATTACCAATACTAATATTTTTAGAAATTCTTCACTATTGCTTGTATTTTCTCTTTGATCTAAAAGTTACCTAATAAAGGATTTGAAATTTTCAGGTTAAAAGGCATTGTGATTGGGCTGAGCCCGTGGCGCACTCGGGAGAGTGCGGCGCTGGGAGCGCAGCGATGCTCCTGCTGCAGGTTCGGATCCTATATATGGATGGCTGGTGCGCTCACTGGCTGAGCGCGGTGTGGGCGACACCAAGCCAAGGGTTGCAATCCCCTTGCCTGTCACAGAGAAAACAACAACAACAAAAAAACCCCCAAAAAACAAACAAACAAAAAAGGCATTGTGATTGGGGAACACTATTCATAGTATCCTCCCTGGCTTCATGATTGTTTATTTGGTTGGGGAGGGATCTTCTTCAGCTGAAAAGTTTTAGCTTTTTTAATTTGTTTTCTTTTTGTAGAAGATTTGTATAGATATTTCCTTCCTCTGTTGTTCATTTTACAACAGTTTTTATAGAGGAGGGTAACTTTCACTTATCTTAGATGAAGAGCAACCTCTCCTATAAAAACAATAAAGTGCAATTTCATTAATAAATGGCAGCTTCGGGGGAGAGGAATGTCTTTTGATTATATGATAGTCTTCTGCTTCCTTCTTTCCCTTTACCAACAGCCTTCAAAGGACCTCAACAGATGTAGAAAGCATATTGGGGATTGCCATCTTCCAGGGCACTGTGCTGGGTTGCAGGAAGTTTCCAGAATCTAAATACACTGGTGAGACAGAGTGGGACCAGGATATTTAAAGGTATCTGAGCCCGAACAGAGAGCAGAGCACAGGAGTGGAGGCATAACCCAAGCAGAATTTTCCCTCTCTCCTCCCTGCTTCTTCGAGTCTCAGATAAATAGAAACAATCTCCTCTACATTTCATCTTTAAATTGTAGCTCAGAATAAGAGAAATGAAATGATTCAAGAGAAAGTTAAATAGTGTTAAGCAAATCTGATGCACATAAAATCATAATAAATCTAGAGTCTGTACAAATATACCCACGTTAACCATAAACAAGATTTTTTGTTAGTGGCATAGCAACTATGCCAACATACCTCAGGTAAGAGATAAAGAAATGAGGGAAATTTATAGCATTAGATGTTTATATTAGAATATCCAGAATACATAAAGAACTCTAGAAACCAATAAGAAAAATAGTAAAAAAAAAAAAAAAGAAAAGAAAGAAAAATCAGCAAAAGACTTGAACAAGTATGTTACACAAGAAAAAAATCAAATGGGCCAAATAACATAAGGAAAAATGCTCAACTTCATTAGGAACCAGGAAAATGCAACTTAAAGCCATAATAATATATGAGCACATAATCACTGGCTTGGGAAAAGTCTGACAGTTTGGTAATACCAAGGGATGTAATAGGAATAACAGGAGTAACAGGAATTCTCAAACGAAGCTGCCAGGGATCTATGTAAATTGGTTCAAACACTTTGGAAGATTATTTGACATTATCAACTAAAATTGAACATGTGCCTACCATATGTCCTAACAATTTCATTCCTGGGCTATGTCCTATCCTTCAGGAATGTGAGCACATTTCCACCAGTACACATGGAAGAGAATGTTCACAGGCAAAAACTGGAAACAAATCAAATGCCCATTCACTGCAGAATGGCTAATACATTACAGTGTATTCATGGCACACTGGCAGGTGTTTAACAACAAAGAGGAAAAACCTGATTGGTAGCATTTGCAAATTTCCATGGTGTAAATACTCCCATCATGGTCAATTTCAGCCTCAGTGTATTCATGGCACACTGGCAGGTGTTTAACAACAAAGAGGAAAAACCCGATTGGTAGCATTTGCAAATTTCCATGGTGTAAATACTCCCATCATGGTCAATTTCAGCCTCCCAACATGATATCAACTTGCTTACAAAATTTGTGAACAAGAAACAATCAGCTCTCATGAGTCTGTACAAGCTGGCTGCAGCGCATCATTGAGTATATTCCTGTGCTGTAATACTATATAGCAATAAATATGAATGAGTTATAGCTACACGTGATAGCATGGGTAAATCTCAGAAATATAATGTTGAGAAAAATAAGCAAACCACAACAGAATACATAGAGTATGATTCTATTTATATGAAGTTCAAAATATGCAAAATCAAACCAGAATGTTGAAGGATGCTTACTTGTAGTAAAAGCATAAAGAATAGCAGGAGAAAGATTATCACAAAAGTGAAGATAGTGGTTAACCCTAACGGGGAGGAAGGGGATTATAAATGGGAAAGGGCTTGTGGTGGACTTCTGGGATGTAGGCAGTGTTCTATTTCTTGACATTGATGGAGTTATATGGGTGCTCTCTTTACATGTATTTGTTAAACTATACATATAGGTTGCATGCATCTTTTTGTATGCAAGTTAATCAGTGGTGTGCTGGATTCTGCTGGTACAGCTCACACCAATTCCTGAGAACCAACCATGCACCTCTCTTCCCAACTCTGCATTCAGTGACACTATGTTGGTAGCTTGAAATCAGCCACAGTGGGAGTATTTACACCACAGACATTGGCAAACAAATCAGGACTTTTTCTCTTTTTCTGGAAAATGGGGTTAACAACATTCCACTGCTTAAATTTCACAACACATTTTTTAAAGCACGATTCACGAAATTGGCTTATTTAAGCAGATGTTTTTTCAAGACTAAATGCCATCAACAATTTCAAGGCAAAATTGCATTTTAAAAACACTAAACATGACAAGATCTCTGAAAGTGAAAAGGGCTTGACAGTTGGTTGTAAAAGAGAACTGGTTGTGAGAAATGTTCACTCTTTGACACTTTTCATTATTTGATGTATGATAAAAATCATTATACTGATGGTAAAAT
>NW_007727191.1:132942-144568 GCF_000696425.1 Galeopterus variegatus
CACTCTTTGACACTTTTCATTATTTGATGTATGATAAAAATCATTATACTGATGGTAAAATTAAGGACCCTATCTAGTCATCTGTCCTTACAGAAAGTGTTCTTGATGAATACTTTGTAAAAAGGTAAAAAATATAGTGGATCAGAAGCTTTTCAGCCTACCATTTAACTTGACAGTCTCAGTAAACTTCCATCAAAAGTGGCTCTAAGCATTATATTATACCAACTTTTTGGCACTACTCTGGGCAGCTCTTAGAAATTGCCTGTCAAACCTGTAAAGCAGTGAAAAAACACTTGTTATTTTTATCTAAATATTAATGTAAGTCTATGTTCTCAAAATTTTGTGACCCTAAAATAGGGTTATAAGATATTCTCCCTTGTTCATTTCAGCTTTCCTGATGGTAAATGATTTAAAATCTTATATTAAAAGAAGCCTGTATCTATTATGACATAGAATTTTTTAAAATTTAATTAGTTTTGAAGGTAAAAGTCTGGGGGGAAATTTGGGGCTTGTGAATGGCTTCTTCAGACAATGGCTTCAGATCCCTGCAAGGGTAGGGGTGGAAAGGTTTCCACTGCTAGGAAAGGAATCCGATGTAAAAAAAAATAATTTTAATAATCAAGTACTACTGTCATTTCAGTTAAAATACGAATATGAAAATAATTAACTTGGCCAGAAGTTAATATCCTCATATATAATCCTGTAGTGTGAAATCTTAACTTGACTGGAAAATATTGCTTCCATTTGTGGGGGTTAATGAGGAGATGAGGGGAAGGGGTCCTTACTTCTTGAATGATTTTGACTGATTTGTTTTAATGTAAGATCTAAGTATTGGGACATTAAAGGGTCTGAACAGGAAAACCGTACAGTTTTGTTACTTTTCCACTGGTTCTTGAGAGGAGTGGTGTACCTTGAGTTGACATTGTGACAGGAGGGATGGAAGATACTTATCAATGGGAAAGTTATTATATGGTCACTGAAAACTAGAAGTATTAGTCCATTTCTGTTATTTATAACAGAATACCTGAAACTGGGTAGTTTATAGGAAAATAAAATTTATTTCTTACAGTTCAGAGGCTGGGAAGTCCACAGTCCAGGGGGCACATCTGGTGAGGGCCTTCTCCTGTGTGGGAACTCTCCACAGAGTCCCATGGTGATCAGGGTGTCACATGGTGAGAATGGGCTAAGCAAGAGAGCTAACCTTCTCACTATCTCCCCTTATAAAGCAGCACAACTACGCCCATGACCACCCATTAAACCATCAGCTCATTACTCCATGAATGAGTCAATCCATTCACTAGGTCATGGTCCTTGAATTCAATCGTCTCTTAAAGACCCCACCTTTCAAATAACATAATTGGATTTCCTACCCTCTTAACATGTTACAATGGGAGGGGGGTGTCAAGCTTCAGTGGGTTTTGGGGGGACATTTAATCACTGCATGAGAACACTGAAATAAGTACTAAGTTGGCAGGTGAGAATCTACACTACAGAAGAGCCAGTCCCCAGGGTGTGGATGTCCCTCTTCTCCAGGCTCTCACCCCCCTTTCCTACTCCACCAGCCAGGCAACCCCATACTGAGTCTATCTCACTGCTCTTGCTCAGCCTTGTCCTTCCCAGCTCCCAATCCTTTCTTATATTGTTGCGCAGGATGTGATTCATATCTCTTGTAACATGAGGTAAAGTAAACATGACCATATTTAATCCCCACGTTTCCAATGTCAGTTCCGCCCCAAAGTGCTATGGGATGACTGTCATAACATGTTTCCTGGAGTCAGGGGAGAAAGAACTATAAGTCCTCTTGAATTCCATCCCCAAGCTCTGTCAGAGCCAAACCTAAGCCATCTTAAGAAAGGGAACCATCTCCTTTAATTAAGGAAGCTCCTTTGCTGGAAGTTTTCTTTTCATGCTTACACAAAAGTACTTCTAAATATAAGACTAGAATTGGTTAGTTTGGCATGCAACTTTAGGTTGTTTGATATTTCTACTAAATTATTTCTAACACAGCTGTGATATACCAGGGTGTGAGGCTGTGTTGAAATCAAACCACAGACATTGTTGCTGTAGGCTACGTTCTGATATTCCCAAGCAATAGGAGAGAACTATTTCAGAATTATTTTCAATTGAAGGGGTTTGTGGGAAGTAGAGGGCGATTTATCAGAATTATTTGTGGAGCTCTTCCAAAACCAAAGTACACATCTCAATCCAGCCCTTCGTCTTAACCTTCTCATCAGAATTCCTTGAAGTATGAGATAGGCAATTTTGTGATTAAAAAAATTGAGTTTGATATACACCCCCCATTGGAGAGGTATGTTAAGTAGGAAAGCTGGTTGACAGTAACTGAGGATGAGAGGATAATGGAGTCGTCTTCATCCTTCCAGCAACAGAAAACACCCAACAAAACCCTATGTTGGACCCTACAGAGGAAGAGAAGACAGAATCTCTGCCATCAAGAAGCTTGTGCTCTAGTAGAACAGTCTAGAACTCCAACAAGAGACACATGAACAGAAGTTCACAACACAAGGCAGGATGGGCAAGTCCTATCCATCTCCCACTCTTCTGCCTTTGGGAGCACTATTGGCCCCCCACCCACAGGGCCAGAGAATTTTCAGGTGTCATCTTGGTGAAGTTACTGGGGCACAGTGAGGTCAAGAGTGTTGTGAATGAGTCATTCAGGCATCAGAAGTGGGTGTCCTCACCCCATAGCAGATTGAGAGTTTTCCCACTTTCATAGCCAGAGGGTCACAGAGCTGGAAGAAAGACACCTCCTCCAAGGACAGCACTGGCCCAAAGCCCCCAGCTGACATGCTAATGGCCTTCTACTTGCAGAAGACTTAGCTGGAAGGCAGAAGACAAGGTCCACTCCTGCTAGAACTACTGAGCAACTCTGCAGGTCCATTTAGAGACCTTGGGGGAGGCACCCACTCTTTCTGACCTCATGCACTGTCCTGATTTAGATACTCCCTTCCTGAGGTGGTATATGTGCACATGTTTGGGCTGAGCAAGGAACACATGTCCTCCTCTTCTGTAGGATGCAGCGGACATATGTTTGCTTAAAATCCTGTCCTTGGAAAAGCACCCCCACCCCGGTCTATTACAATGCTGATCCATCTGGGTGAGGAGGGACCACGGGTCACGTGATGCACCCAAAACCAAACAGAGGACTCAGTTCTCCAGGCCACAGTGGTTGAGGAGTAGATGTATGACTCGAGCCAGAAAAATCAGTCTCCCCTGTTTTCAGAGCTCTCAGGAGAGATTTTCTCTCGTCTATTGGGGTCATAAGCTGTTAGGGCTGTGTGAGGCCTGAGCTACCAGGGGCATTCTTTTCCTTGGATTTGGAAGACCTGGATGGAGAAAAGATGAACTAAGAGATGGAGAGAGAGCCTAAACACATGGATTTCAGTTATGAAAACCAATAAATTTCCTTTTTCCCACCCTTGAACTAGTTTGAGTTGGATTTTTGTCATTTGTAACAGAAAGGATATTGTTCTGATTAATATGTCTTATTACAGTCACCAGATGTATGAAATCAAAATACAGGATGCCTAGTTAAATTTGAATAATTTCTTAGCATAAGTATACCCCCAAGTATTGCATAGAACATACTTATACTAAAAAAAAATATTCTTTGATTACCTGAAATCCAAGTTTAACTGGGCTTCCTGTATTTTGTCTGGCAGCCCTATCTGGGATATATAATTTGTGTCAACAGTGTTTTCAAATTCTCTACTCAGAAGAGAGCAGTGAGATCATGGATTTTCCCTTAAAGAACAAGCAGGAAAAGCAAAGAAAATCTCTACAGAGCCATAGACAGAAGCATCCTGATCAAATCTTTCCTCTCCAAGTCATCCCTACTTTGTATAAACCAGCCGAGGCAGGTAAGGCGTTCTGGTGTCAGGCTATTTAATCCCCGTCAGATCTATAAATGCTTCAGCTGGCCAGTGGCTCCCACTTTTGCTACAGGTTAGAATTACCTGAGGGAGCTTCTACACCTTCCAACACCAGGTAACATCCCAGACCAATGACATCAGAACCAGTGAAGACTCGAGAGGGGATTTCATTATGTAGCCAAGGCTGAGAACCACTAGGATAGGCCCTTAAGAAGATCTCAACCAAACTGGAGGAGTTAAAGCAAGAAATGAGAAAGATCCTCCCCTCTCCCCTTCTCCTCCCTCTCAAATTGAGGAGCCCCCAAGAGCAAGCAAGTCTCCCCCAGCTGGGATTAGCCATGTGCCCATGGCTAGCCATGTGGCTGGCAGGTGTTTGGGCCACCGAGAAGCAGATACAGTGGCCGTCCTGGCTCATCGTCCTCCAGAATCAACAAGCACCTGGCAGAAGGAATGTGCGTTTCATGCCTGCAGTTTAGCTGAGCACGTGTTCCAGAGCAAAGATGAGTTCCCACTAGGGAGCTTAGGGGGAGCGAGGGGATGAGCGAGGCAGGGAGGGGAGGATGTGCACTAGATGGGGTTCTGTGGTCACCAGCAACAGCCTGCCTTTCGTGCTCTCACCGTGTGTGGACAGCCAGCCTCTCAGGTCTGAGACATCTGCCAGAGCACATTCCTACTGGATCCAGGTCCTGATCCATGACTTCCCATTACTAAACCTCATCTTCAGAGCATCAAAGTCACCAACAAAGCCCCGAGGGTGGAGAGGGAAGGGGTGGTTCCTCACCCACCCCCACGTCTGCCTCTCCCTCCTACCTGAGAGCAGCTTCTGATGCAGCCCACCTTCACCTTGAGGGAGGAAACCCCGCCCATCCCTGATTAGGTCCTCAAAGCTCCTGAAGTCTGCAATGCATCCTGAATGGACACAATCAGCTGAAAGGAAACATCTGGAACTGATTAGTTTGACTTGGCTCGGTGCCCCTTGAAGCCATTATGAAGATGGCTAGTGGCCAGGCGTGGCTAGAACTGAAGCTGGGTGAATGTCCGTCTTGGTGGTGGGGGCCTCACTGATGCTTAGGTGAGGTCCAGGGCAGGCTGTGGACTCCTGGGGGTTGCCAAGTGGGGTCCAGCCATTGCCAGAAGCCACTGTGGCTCTTAAATGCCAGGCTGGGAAGCCCAGTTCTGCACCAACACCGTTTCAAGTTTAAAAGCCTTGGATGAGTGGCCAGAGGGAGAACAGAGCTTGGACAAAGGCAACAGGAAGTAGAGCTGAGACAGCCACTGCCCAAACCTTTGGGCTTGGGGACAAAATACCCAGAGGGGAGCAGCAGGAGGGGCCATGCGGCTGGTGTAGAGGCTGGCATGCCACGAGCTGCTGAGGCCATCCACTGGCGTTTCGCTCATTCACCACCGACCAGTACACTGGGGATGTGGTGCCAGTGAGCACAGTAGTCATGGTCCTTGCTCTCTTGTCTCTCATAGTCACTCTCCACCACTTAGATTTGAAACACAAGAGCAACGGGGATGAGGAAGCAAGAGAGCCTGCTGCTGCTGCCTGGGGCATTCACCTAGTAGGCCCCCAAAATGCGTCCCCAGCAAGCCTGCTCCAAGGGCGAATTTTCGGGACGATGCTTTTGAGAGCATCGCAAGCTAATTCATAGCCACTTTAGGAAACTTCTCAAAACCATCTCATTTCCTCTGGGAAGAACAGATTTGCACACGTGTATCTTGGGCAGGGAGGGGCGGGTTAGGGCGCCTTGTGTGGCTTTAACTAAGTTTAACATCCACAGCTTTTCTTGCTGCTGTAGAGGGGGTCACTACTAAAGGGAGACCCTGCCAGAGAGTAGATTAATCTTTTCTTTTCTTGTTTTAAAGACAACAGAAGTTGACAGTTATTTTCAGTGACTTTACAGTCGTGGTGGGGGCCAAGGGATCAGGGGATCACCTTGGAGTCACTGAGGGCAGAGTCCCTCAGAAAAGGAGATGGTGGGATGGAGTCACAGTGGTCCCAAGAGGAAGCAACGGCTGCCCCCCCACCTTCCGGGGCCCTTGGGTCTCATTACCTGGGTGCAGGATGATGCTGGAACTATCCTGCCCAGCACTGCTGAGCCACTTGTACCTGTTAGAGCTGTAACACAGGGACTCACCTGCCCCCTCCCTAAAGAGCGTGCTGTTTCCTCCCGCCAGCAGGGGGTGCTGTGGCACCCATGAGCCCCGCAGAGAGGATGGCAAGTGAAAGGAGTTTCAACTCAAAGGTGCCATCTCTTTTGGCTGGAAGTAACACTGAAGAGGTGTTGGTTGGGCAGCCAGCCTCCTGCTAATTGGTTACTACCTGTAGCTCCTGTGCTTTGTGTGTAGCTCAGCCATGCCAGCCTCTATGTGGATTCCACACCCATCGGCTGCTGTCACAAACTGAGGTATGCTCAAGGAAGACCGTGCTCCCTGCTGAAGATGCACACAGCCTAGGTCTTGTTACTCAGGGTATAGCATCCTGGTATAGCTGCATCTCCTGGGAGCTTGCTAGAAATGCAGAATCTCAGGCTCCGCTCCAGACCTATTGAATCATAATCTGCAGTTTAACAAGAGGCCCAGGTGTTTCAGATGCACGTGGAAGTGGGAGGAAGCACTGCGTGCAGGGATGTCCTTGCGCCTCAGCTGTACACAGACGGTTCTCTTTCTGTGCAAACATTTTATCTGCACCTTTCCGTTTTCTCTTTTCATTTTATTTTTGCCCCAGGAAGTCACAAGCATCAAAAAAACACATACACTAACTAGAACTTAGAATTTCACAATACCTGCTTTATCATATGGCTTGTTGGTTAGTATGAGGGTACTTCAAAAAGTTCATGGAAGGATTTGTATTATCTTTTAATTCCATTTTTCCATGAACTTTTTGAAGCACCCTCAAATAAGATTTGTCACAAAGTAATGGGTTTGGGTTTTCAAAACAATCACTAAGAGGTCTGGATATTCATTCCTAAGCACTTTCTCTCCCTCTAGGGGAGAGTCTTCAAGGGTCTTGGGCTGTGAGGGTCATCTAACTCCTAAGTATTCCAAGTCTTGCCTGTAGATTGATGAAATATGTCTCATACATGTCTTGCTATTAAAAAAAAAGATACAGATGCCACTTTGATTAATAAAATACATATTCATTTTTAAAGCTTTTTGCACTTTTTTGTAGTCAGTTCCACTCACTAGTATGCTCGGTTCCATGAAAAGAGACAATATTCTCCGGGAGTTTGGGAACTCTTTCTCTTGTGGTCTGAAGCTCCAGGCTCCCTAGAGTGCCTTAACCCAGAGAAAGACATTTGTAGGACTGTGAGCATAACTGACTCCATCTTAGGCCCTTATGTCTTTGTGAGATTTTTACCCACGAAGTTATACAGTAACTAGGGGAAACGCAGTTAGAACAATAGATAGGCACAACCTGCTGACTGTAAAGTAGGAATGATTAAGTACCAGTGTGGCGATAAGCCAGCTGGGCCACCTACATCAACATTTGGAGCTAATTACATTAAGCTTGTTTATCAACTGCTTATATAAGCCTGAGCGCAGCCTTGAAATAACGCAGAGAGAGAATGCTGGCACATACTCCTTGGGTTGCTGTCTGTCCAACCCATTGCTCCGTAAGTTGCCCTGTGATAAAGTTCGTTGCTTAATCACATGAAACAGCCCACTTCATTGTTCAGACTCAAGTTACATTTCCAATTAGGTGGACGGTCTGCCCATGGTCCACCTTCAGACAGATATTAGTATGTATTTTCCATTCAGTTGTGAGTGTTCAAAAGATTTAAGTCTTAAGAGTTAAATATAAATATTAACGTATTTTCTAGAAAAATAGGGTCTTTGGGAGAACTCTTTGTACCTGGATGGTTATATGTTCACGTAACATGATTTAGAGGGGTACAGTGATCCTTGGCAAAAAAGCTAAAAGAACAGATGGGAAAGAAGGACCAACCAGGAGTGTGCCCAACTTCAGAAGTTTCCAGTTAGTATTTGGTTATGTGCCTAATTGCAAGCACCCCCAGCAACAGACTTCCATTTATATCTACGTATTTTTTGCATTATAACTTTTTCAGTTACAATAGCACTTAAGACAAGAATTTAGACAAACTAGAGTTGGAATCAGACTTTCAAGTTGCTGTATTACAAACTCTTAAATCACGATTAAAAAATAACAAAACCCACCAGCTCACATTAACGTAATAAAGATAAAAACTTTGTGCTGTTGAAGTTTCTTTTATCTTGATCTTGTCCCTTTAATTTTTTTTTTCTTTGTGTGTTTCATATATTTGAAAGTAGGTATAGTACTACAGGCCTATAATTTTCAAATATTCATATTAGGAGTGCATGCAAGATCAAAAATATTTGATCAAGGATGCACAGTCAAAGCTGTTTGGAGATCACTGAACTAGATTAATAATCTCTTGCTGTCTTTTGTCAACAAATGGATCAGAAAAGTCCTTTCATTGCTATTATTTAAAGCCAGTATCATACTACTGAACATTCTCTAAGCCTGAGTCATCCTTGTTAATGTTCACATTTGAGCTTGTTAATTTAACAACAGACTTGGAAAGAAACAACAGGAAATGTGCATTTCATGACAGTACAATTTTACCTCATGCTCTTCCTTGCACTGGGCTGGGATCCAAGTCTGGAAAAACCTGAAATTCACAGGTTTAACTGAGGCTTTTCTCCATGTTTCTCAGGAAGCAAACAGGATAGGCCTGACATGTCAACAACCTTTTCTAGCCAAAGAGCAAAACCCAAGAGTGGCACTGAAACCCAGGGCGATTGTAACATGGAAGGTGGGCTGTGTCTGAGCGTCAGAGTTTTAAAGAGCTAGAGGGTATCTTAGGGGTCTTCTAGTCAAACTCATCATTGTATCAATGGGAAACAGAAAGACAAAGATTGGAATGACTCATCCAAGATCATATAGCTCGTTAGTGGCACACCCAAAACCACAACCAAGTCCCGGACTCCCGATGGGCTCAAAGACTCCCCCTCAGTGGCTGGTGTGGAGGGGCTCCATGAGGAACATGGAGAGTTTTTGGCTTATGATGAGACACAGCTAGATAATGTCTGGTGTTCAGCGACCCCAGACAGCATTTTAACAGAAATCTGCCGTGCATGCTGACTCGGGTGTCTGTGTGGGCCAGTCTGGGGAAAGTTGCTCTGCACAGCCCTGCCTCTGGACAGGAGGAAACTCACCTGCAGCTTCCTTGGCCTGGAAAGAATCTTTGCACTGGATGATGAACTCGAAACTGCATCTCTTTTGATCATGCCTGTAGCCAACCAATGGTAAAGGGCTGAAAGCCCTGAAATGAAATGGAGAAGCGGGCAGGCTGGAAACTCCATGAGGGCAGGAGTATGTGTATGTGTCTGTTGTCTCCTCAGTGCCCAGAACAGGGCCTGGCGCAAAGGAGATGCTCAGACAATTTTTATTGAATGAAAACAGCCTCGTCTGAGAGGGTGGAGGGGGGACAGTGGAGAGGACCATGTTTCCGACCTGCCCCTGCTGGGCCTATGAGTGGCCAGAGGGTTGAGAGCTGGATGTCCAACCAAGACAGCAGGTGAGGAGGGACCCAAGAGGCCTCCCTGCTGGCTTCCTTTCAGGGCTTTGCCCTGCTCATGAGCTGCACTGGATTGAATGCTGGCCTGGGAGGCCTCAGTGCAAACTCGCTATATTTTCCTTCCAGGCCCTGTGCTTAGTTGGGTTCCGCAGCCACCTCCTGGTCCACTGGCTTGTGGGTGGGGCGACTGCGCTGGCTCTATGGGGCGTGGGTCTGCATCGCGGGCTGCACTCTGGCCCTTACGCAAGCCACTTTCTCTCTTTGTGACTCAGTCTGCTCATGTGCGAGGCACAGATCACAACATCAGCCCTGAACACCATCTTCTGGGGCTGTTGGGAGGACCGAGCGCTTCCAACACTGTAAACTCCCTGCACACACACGGAGGGAGCACAGGTCACCTCTACATAGTCCAGCCACACGTGTTGCCTGTGAGCTTGTCCCTGCTCTTCTTCAGGCGGGGACATCCAAAGTCTGACTGGCCTTTTCCCAGGCAGCCTCCAGGTGGGGTTTAATCCTCTGTTCTGAGGACCAGTTGCTGCTGGACAGGACCTATTTCCTATCTGCACAGAGGATCAGAAGCCACACATTCTTTAAAAAGGAACGTGTTGACCCCGTTTGACAGATGGGTGTGGCTATGGACCTCAGCCATTTGTCTGAAGCTTATTTTTTCTCAAATTAAGAGCTCCATCTCAGGGCATGTAGAAAATGATGTTTCTTGAAGTCTGAAGTGTCCTTAGGGCAGTTTGCTGATCTTTGGGTATTTTTGTGCTATATTCTTACAGCAAATAAAAGACATGAGATGCATGTAGCCTTGAGAACATGTTGGCTCTCTATCCAGCATGAATTGGCTTTTCCCCACACTACCCCAACCTCGCTGCACACACTCAGACCACAAGCCCCTAGCCCAGGCTCTATCCCCTCTGGTCAGCAAGGGTGGCTGAATGGTCATGAGCACAGGGCGGAGGGAGGATGGTGTGACAGGCAGTCTCCCAGAGGCCCCTAAGATTCCCACATCATGGTATTCACACCCCTGTGTAACCTCTTCCCTTGAGTATGGACTGGACTTATGACTCACTTCTAATTAGCAGAATACAGCAGAAGCAATGGGTGTCATGCCAAGATTAGGTAATAAAAAAACTGGCTCTATCCCGGGCACTTGTTCTTTTTCTCTCTCTTCCTCTTGGGTTACTCATGCTGGGGAAGCAGAAGCCCATGGAGAGGCCCACGTGGCGTGGCGAGGAACCTCAGTCCAACAGTCCAAGAGGCACTGAAGCTGCCAATGGCTACACGACTGAGCTTGCAAACAGATCCTTCCATCCTGGTCAAGGCTGGGGATGCTGCAGCCCCAGCCCAGCCACTAGCAGCTCGATCACAACCTCAAGAGCAACCTGGAGGCAGGGGCACCCAGCCAAGCTGCACCCTGATTCCTGACCCACAGGAGCTGTGAGATAGTCAATGTTTGTTGTTTGAAGTCACTTAAGCGTTTTCTGACATAGCTGATAGATACATAACATGGATGGAAAGAAACGAGAAAAAGTAGAAATGGTGGAGTTGGAGAAAATGAAGGGAAGAGGGAAAGAGAGAAGGGTGTGAAGAAAGATGAAAAGAGGTTTGTGTGAGAAAACAAGGATGTCACCAACGACCGCCATCGCAGAGTGTTAAGAGTTCAGGGCTCTGGCATTGGATGGCCTGGATGGCACTGCATGGGTGTGCTCAGTTTGCAGAAACTGATTGCCTCACAGTTGGAGGATAAAAATCTGAAATCAAGGTGTTGGCAGGGTGGTTCCTTCTGATGCCTGAGAGCATCTGTCCCATGCCCCTCCCCAGCTTCTGCTGACTTTCTGGCAATCTTTGGTGTTTCCTGCCTTGTGAGTCTCTGCCTTTATCTCCACGTGGTCTTCTCCCTGTGCCTTTGTCTGTCTGTGTTCAAATTCCCATTTTTTAAGTGAAGACACCTGTTGGGAAAGATAGAAAAATGTCAGGGCCCCTCAGATGTTCAGAATCTTGCTGAGCATTTGCTGTAAATATCCTCAGGTGTTCCTTGTTACTACTTAACGTAAGTTGTGTATGGACACCCAGGTGTCCAGGGTTGTGGACTTAAGTATAAAAGACTAACAGCTCTGACCCACAGTGCTTCTCAGAACTCTTAGAGAAGCCACTAGGGAAGTC
>NW_007727191.1:145417-150400 GCF_000696425.1 Galeopterus variegatus
GTATAAAAGACTAACAGCTCTGACCCACAGTGCTTCTCAGAACTCTCAGAGAAGCCACTAGGGAAGTCGTTCCTAGATCTGAATAAAACCCATTCATTTTTCTATACCTACGGCTCCCAGAACCTTTTTTTTCCCTATTACCTAGACCTGTGTGTGGAGGGTTTGTAACCCAATCTGTGCAACAGACTCAAGGGGTCTGTAAGCCCTAGCTCTACAATTGGTGTAGTTGGCAGGATATTTGAGCAGGTACAGGAGCCAAAAGCCCCTTTGAGAGGGAGGAATTGTGGCTACTCCTGAATATGTTGTGCCCTCTGGCCACTTTCCTATTGACTGGGACCTGGTTGCTGCTTGCTATACTACAAGTCAGCATAGACCAAGCACTCCATGAAGCAGTGCAGCCTCAGAGAGCCCCTTGGGAGGGGGAGGAAATGTGGCTATCCTTGAGCATATGGTGCCCGGTGGCCACTTTTCTGCTTACTGGAACCTGGCTGATTGAGATTTAAAGAAGAAAGCAGAGCTGTTGGAAGCACAGATAATCTGTCTGGAGGATGATGTGCTGCAACTGGGTACCCCTGCCTCTCACACCTGGAAGAACAAGAAACCCAGTGGTGAGTTGGAGGAGACCGTGCATCTCCAGGCACGACCTGTTGTGCACCAGAAACTGAAACACGAGCAGCCTATAGGACCAGGTGGACAACCAGCAGGTGATCTACAGGTGACTGAATTCACTACCTATGTCCCATATACCCGGGTTGAATTAGTTGATTTAGGGAGACAGTTCCAGCAGAAACAGGGGGAGCCCCTAGCTGCTTGGCTGCTGCAGTTATAGGACATAGGGGTAGACAGTGTGATATGCTCTGGTGAGGAGGTGGAAAAATTGGCCTCTATTACCATGCACCCATTCCTGAGGCAGCAGCTGCAGAATAGCCGCAGATATGCACAAGGGCCAGATAATCACTCCTTAATGGAATGGGTGAGTGCAGCTGCCCAAACCATGTGGGCAAATGCTGGAGAACTGCCCAAGACTGTGAGTAAATGGCAAACATATACTGACTTGGTTCAAATAATTCAAGAGCTGGGGATGAGGCAGTCCATGTTTAATGTGAACACCCGTGGCCCGGACAATGAAAATTTTACAGGCAGCATGAGAGACGTAGTGCTGCAAAATGCCCCATCAACATCCTTTGTGTCACTGAAGGCCATACTAGCCCCACACATTGGTTGTCCTATACATGAAGTAATGACCATGATAGCCAGCCTGGGTGAAGTAGAGAAAAGACAAGCAAAAGAGGTCCGGAAGGTGGCTAAGACCCAACCCCTAAGAAATGATCAGGATCTTATCCTGAGGGGACCAAGCAAGACTAGCTGTAAGCAGGTGTGGCTTGACTTGCTTGCAGCAGGGGTTGATAGCAAGAAAACTGACCAGCAGCCAAATGTGGTCCTGTTTGCCTGTGGCAGCAATTGCACCCTGAACAGCATTTCACTAAACGTCCAGAAACAGGTAGCAAAGTGCGCTCGGTGGACTTAAAGGATTTTTTTATTGTTTCTGAGGAGGTGGATAAAATGTTCCAGTTTGATTAAGGAACAGGCCAAGGTACTCATCTTTTGAGGGTAGGTGAGGACTGGAGGCCTCTCATTGAATTGGCAATACACTGGTCAAGGACTAATGTGCAGCATGTTTTGGCATTGGCAGATTCAGGCACAGAATGTAGCCCGATATATGGCAATCCAGATAAGTTTCCAGGGGCCACAGTTCATATAGATCGATATGGAGGACATACTATTGAAGTCAAAGCTGTGTCACTCCCATTAAGCATAGGACGATTGCCCCCTTGTGTGTATACTGTATATATATCCCCAGTAGCTGAGTACATCTTGGTATGGATGTACTTTATGGCTTGCACCTGCAAACAACAGTTGGAGAGTTTCAGCTACGAATACAGACAGTAAAGCCTGTGTTATGGGGATATGCTAAACATGACCCAGAGGTGTTACCCCAGCCAAGGTGTGTGGTTAATGTAAAGCAGTATCACCTACTGGAAGGACATGCAGAGATAGGTGCCACTATATTGGAATTAGGAAAAGTTGGCATTATTCGTCCAGGTCATAGCCCATTTAATGCTCCACTATGGCCAGTGAAAAAACCTGATGGTACCTGGAGAATTACTGTAGACTATCGAGAACTAAAAGTAGTGCCTCCTTCACATGCAGCCATGCATTCGGTTCATGATTTGATGGATCAGCTGATGACTCAGCTGGGAACTTATTATGCATTGGACCTTGCAAATGGCTTCTTCTCTATTCCAATCTTGGCCGATAGCCAAGATCAGTTTGCCTTCACCTGGGAAGGGAGGCAGTAGACCTTTCAAGTATTTCCCCAAGGTTATCTGCATAGCCCAACCATTTGTCATGGTTTAGTGGCTGGGGACCTAGCAAAGTAGACAAAGCTCAGCACAGTTACAATGTTTGACTACATCGATGATGTGTTGTTAACCTCTGATTCTCTTACATATTTAGCCCAGGCAGCTCCAACACTGCTAAGCCATTTGGAACAATGTGGGTGGGCCTTGAACACAGGCAAAGTACAAGGACCTGGGCTGTCAGTCAAATTCTTAGGAGTGGTCTGGTCAGGTAAGACGAGGGTCATCCCAGAAACTATTGTAGACAAGATACAGGCATACCTTTGACCCACTACTATAGCTCGGCTACAGACATATTTGGGACTTCTGGGGTAGTGGAGAGCTTTTGTACCCCATATGGCTCAAATGGCATGCCCTCTGTATGCATTAACAAAGAAAGGAGCCCCGTGGGATTGGACTGAGAAAGTAGAACAGGCTTACCAGGCAACAAAAAGGGCAATACAGCAAGTGTATGATTCCACTAAACCATTTGAATTAGACGTAAATATCACCCAAGAGGGGTTAGGATGGGGTTTGTGGCAGAGACAAGACCAATTCCAAACACCTGTAGGATTCTGGTCTCAGGTCTGGAAGGGTGCTGAAGAACACTATTCTCTAATAGAAAAACAGCTAACAGCTGTAAATTCTGCCTCAATGGCCACTGAAGCTATCACAGGAACTGCCAAAGTCCTAGTAAGGACAACATATCTCATACTAGGTTGGCTGTGCATATGGGCAACCAATCCTAAAATGGGTGTAGCTCAGAATCCCACTCTGTCTAAATGGGGAGCATATATAGAACAAAGAAGCACTGTGTCAATGAGTCCTCTGTCCAAAGAGTTGCAAAATGTGCTAGGCCCAGTAGAGGCTGTGGAGGAAACTTTGACACAACCCCTACCCATGGAGGTGGAGGCTACACCTTTCCATGAGAGACAGGGACCTATCACAGAACAAGCTTGGTATATGGATGACTGTAGCATGGGACCCTCAGCATCATGGACAGCTGTTGCTGTCCAGCCCTTAACAGATACTATGTGGTATGAAAATGGCACAGGGCAAAGCAGTCAATGGGCNAGTAGCTGAGTACATCTTGGTATGGATGTACTTTATGGCTTGCACCTGCAAACAACAGTTGAAGAGCTTCAGCTACGAATACAGACAGTAAAGCCTGTGTTATGGGGATATGCTAAACATGACCCAGAGGTGTTACCCCAGCCAAGATGTGTGGTTAATGTAAAGCAGTATCACCTACTGGAAGGACATGCAGAGATAGGTGCCACTATATTGGAATTAGGAAAAGTTGGCATTATTCGTCCAGGTCATAGCCCATTTAATGCTCCACTATGGCCAGTGAAAAAACCTGATGGTACCTGGAGAATTACTGTAGACTATAGAGAACTAAATAAAGTAGTGCCTCCTTCACATGCAGCCATGCATTCGGTTCATGATTTGATGGATCAGCTGATGACTCAGCTGGGAACTTATCATTATGCATTGGACCTTGCAAATGGCTTCTTCTCTATTCCAATCTTGGCCGATAGCCAAGATCAGTTTGCCTTCACCTGGGAAGGGAGGCAGTAGACCTTTCAAGTATTTCCCCAAGGTTATCTGCATAGTCCAACCATCTGTCATGGTTTAGTGGTTGGGGACCTAGCAAAGTAGACAAAGCTCAGCACAGTTACAATGTTTGACTACATCGATGATGTGTTGTTAACCTCTGATTCTCTTACATATTTAGCCCAGGCAGCTTCAACACTGCTAAGCCATTTGGAACAATGTGGGTGGGCCTTGAACACAGGCAAAGTACAAGGACCTAGGCTGTCAGTCAAATTCTTAGGAGTGGTCTGGTCAGGTAAGACGAGGGTCATCCCAGAAGCTATTGTAGACAAGATACAGGCATACCTTTGACCCACTACTGTAGCTCGGCTACAGACATATTTGGGACTTCTGGGGTAGTGGAGAGCTTTTGTACCCCATATGGCTCAAATGGCATACCCTCTGTATGCATTAACAAAGAAAGGAGCCCCCTGGGATTGGACTGAGAAAGTAGAACAGGCTTACCAGGCTACAAAAAGGGCAATACAGCAAGTGGATGATTCCACTAAACCATTTGAATTAGACGTAAATATCACCCAAGAGGGGTTAGGATGGGGTTTGTGGCAGAGACAAGACCAATTCCAAACACCTGTAGGATTCTGGTCTCAGCTCTGGAAGGGTGCTGAAGAACACTATTCTCTAACAGAAAAACAGCTAGCAGCCATAAATTCTGCCTCAATGGCCACTGAAGCTATTACAGGAACTGCCAAAGTCCTAGTAAGGACAACATATCTCATACTAGGTTGGCTGTGCACATGGGCAACCAATCCTAAAACGGGTGTAGCTCAGAATCCCACTCTGTCTAAATGGGGAGCATATATAGAACAAAGAAGCACTGTGTCAATGAGTCCTCTGTCCAAAGAGTTGCAAAATGTGCTAGGCCCAGTAGAGGCTGTGGAGGAAACTTTGACACAACCCCTACCCATGGAGGTGGAGGCTACACCTTTCCATGAGAGACAGGGACCTATCACAGAACAAGCTTGGTATA
>NW_007727191.1:151066-151467 GCF_000696425.1 Galeopterus variegatus
GCATAACTTCGGATAGCATACATTATACGAAGCTATACGAGGAAATGAGAAAGAAGTAACTCTTTTCCATGTCACAGGACACTTTCCCTTAGCCAGTCCAGGAAATGATGAAGCTGATGCCTTGGCTACGGTAAGATGGCTGGAGAGAGCCCCAGCTACTGATGTAGCCCAATGGTTACATCGACGAATGCAGTATGCTGGCAGTAAAACCATGTGGATGGCGGCTCAAAGATGGGCCTTGCCTATAAAATGGGAAGATGTAGTGAATGCCTGTCATGTTTGTCCAGTATGTGCTCAAGAGAGTCCACACCCCTGGCGGGTACCCCATATAGACGGGCAAATAACTCGAGGAAGGGTGCCCCTGACTCGATGGCAAGTGGACTTTGTCAGACCACTGCCAA
>NW_007727191.1:151477-151991 GCF_000696425.1 Galeopterus variegatus
TCACTTCTGTTGACACGGCTATGGGTCTTCTGTTTGTATGGCCTTGTAAGGCCCCAGACCAGGTAAACACTGTGAAGGCATTGAATAGCCTTACAGCCATGTATGGCCAGCCTATAGTCATAGAGAGTGACAATGGAACCCACTTTACCAGACATGAGGTTCAGAAGTGGGCTTCCCAGTTATCTGTTCAGTGGAAGTTACATATGCCATATCATCCCCAGGCACCAGGGATGATTGAGCGATACAATGGTCTTTTAAAAAAGGGGCTAAGGCTATCTGCCCAACCCCCATCCCTGAAGGGGTGGACATGGCGGTTATGGCCGACAGTCAGGATTCTAAATGAGAGACGCCGCAAGGACTGGCCCTCTCCAGTGGAAGCTCTGTTGCATAGGGCTGCAGCATCTATACAACTGCAAGTCACTACTAGAGATGAGCTTTTGAAGCCAGGATATGGCAAGAATGGAAATACTCTCTTACCAGCCCCAACCTGTTTACAACAGGGACAGACAGTACA
>NW_007727191.1:152907-180481 GCF_000696425.1 Galeopterus variegatus
TTTCCCAGGAGGGCAAACTAGCATGTATCTTACCAGAGCAGCGAGAACTCCCCCTATTGGTACCAACAACCCCTCTGTCTTTTTGCCCATAGTGTTCTGGCTGCAGGCACCAGAGTCAACTGGACACACACATATGTTCATGTGACCAATGTGTTGGCTTATTGAATATACACTGAACTTCATGCCAATGATGACTACTAACCGGACATGTGCGGCTAATAATTGAAGACACAAAACTACAGGACAAACCTTAAGGACAAGCCTTAAGGCATATTGGACAGACGATAGGTTGTATGAATGTAAGGGTCACTTATCCTTGCAAAGGGAACATTGCGGAAGATTCTGAACACGTAGATTGTATGGAGAGGGACCCTGAAGGGGTGGATTGTTGGGAAAAATAGGAAAATGTCAGGGCCCCTCAGATGTTCAGAATCTTGCTGAGCAGTTGCTGTAAATATCCTCAGGTGTTCCTTGTTACTAGTTACTGTAAGTTGTGTATGGACACCCAGGTGTCCAGGGTTGTGGTCTTAACAGCTCTGATCCACAGTGCTGCTCAGAACTCTGAGAAGCCACTAGGACAGTTGCTCCTAGATCTGAATAAAACCAATTCATTTTTCTATACCTACGACTCCCAGAACCTTTTTTTCCCTATTACTTAGCTCATAGACCTGCGTGTGGAGGGTTTGTGACCCAATCTGTGCAACAAACTCGAGGGGTCTGTAAGCCCTAGCTTTATAATACCAGTCATATTAGATTGAGGACCACCTGAACAACCCTATTTCCCAATAACATCATGTTTTGAGATATATTGCAGGTCAATACTTCATATGGATTTCGGGGGGACACATTTAACCCAGAACAGCCACTTGTGGTGTGGCAGGGACAAGTCACTGAGCCTTTACATGCTTCAGTTTCCCCATCTATAAAATTGATATCACAGTATCCCAATCATAAGGTTGTTACAAGGATCAAAGGCGTTCACATGGGGAGTTGAAAGCAGGCCTGGCACATGGCACTGCAGGCGTGTGCTCAGTCAACCAATCTAACGCATCTGCACACAGTAGTCCTAGCATGTAGTAGTAGACAAATTGTGGGCTTGGGGCTGTCTAGTCTACAATGATCCCATCAGTGGCCCAGTCTATGGGTCCTCCTCGACTTGTATGAAAGCTTGTCACTCTCCACCTACACGCAGAATTTAGGAGATTTTGCCAACAAGATTTGAATTCCAGAGGGCACAGTAAAGAGCTTAGGGAGGTTGGGAAGGGCAAAGATTAGTTCAGACAAGACGATACCTGTGCGGATTGAAGCAAGACCTGAGAAGCTTGGGCTAGAATTAGTCCTGGACTCAGAAGAAGGCTGGTTATCATTTACAGTTGCAGTCCGGGTTTTGGTTAGCCGGAAGCTATGGCGTTTCTCAGCAGCTCCCGTGGTTACACCTGGCTGCACTTCAGGATCACCGAGGGCCCCTTCCACCAGAGATCCTGATTCAAGTGGCCTGGGTTGTGGTATTTTTTAAATGCTCCCAAGGTGGTTCGAACATGCAGTCAGGAATGAGAACCACCAGAAGAGGCTGCTCCATCCCTGGCTACTTGAAGTGTGGTCCAGGGACCAGCAGCAGCCGTGCCACCTGGGAGCTTGTTAGAAATGCAGAAGCCCTGGCCCCGCCACTGAACCGGATTGGCATTTTGGGAGATGAAGTGTGAGAAGCCCTGGGCTGTAGCTCTTGAGCAGCGGCAGCTGGGGGTGACTTGCTGGGAGCAGCTGAGGAATCGGGGTCTCCTCTGGGGCGTCTGATGTAAACTCCTTCCCCCTTGCCTTTAACGCCTTTGTCATCCCTGGAGTAAGTGTTTTCCCCTCCCCTGGGGGGCCACATGACCAGCACATTGGGCTAGGTGGGTGCAAAAGTCAGCTGTCGTCCCAGGTCCATGCTGGGGTTTGCCTTTAACGCCTTTGTCATCCCTGGAGTAAGTGTTTTCCCCTCCCCTGGGGGGCCACGTGACCAGCACATTGGGCTAGGTGGGTGCAAAAGTCAGCTGTCGTCCCAGGTCCATGCTGGGGAAACAGCTGGTCCTCAGTAGAGGGGTCAGTCCCCGCGCTTTTCTGAGTGATTAGGGCCAGGTGGGGCTGGCAGCGCAGGATCTCCAGTGAGCTTTTCTCCATGTGCTGATGTAAACAGCCTGACCCAGAAAGACCTCTGGAAAGATTTAGATCCGATGTGCTCTTGAAAGAAAATATAATGTTGACATTGAAGAAATGTTATAGGGAGGGGGTAGGAAACAGAGACATGGACAGGAGAAAACAGGTTCACCAGTTGACCAAGAACTGCCTTTTCCTGGCCCACTGGGTCCTTCTGGAAAGAGTAAGTGCTTGCTGGCGCAGACAGATTAGGAAGATGAACTCATGCTAGATACAGTTCCTCTCAGAGGAGGCTAAAAGAACACAAGAGATCTGAGACACTTTCTTGAAAATAAACCAGTAGCTTTGCGGGCATTCTGGTGCAAAAAAGCAGATGCCAGGGAAGGCTGCAAGTCAGGGATGAAACTCCGTGTGCACAGACAAAACTTTCTGGAGTTATTAATAGGGTAAGCGAATAACTGACTTGAAAAAAATGCAAAACCCAAACCGAACAGTGTTATCATTATTATTTACATCTCTGATTCTAGATCAAATCCAGCTTCTATGACATTTTTCCTGAGGAATGGAACGACTGAACAGCAGAAGACACATAGGCTGGATACACGGTGACGATTATGTTCTCTCCGCAGGCCCTCATTTATTGGACTTCATGTAAGGCCAGACCATGCTATTACAGGAGACAAATTTCTCTTGTCGATATAGAATGGACCCTAATAATGGTGATGTTCCAAAACGTTAACTGAGTTGATCGTGTTCCCCCTCAACTCAATAAGTTTCAATGGCTCCCAGTTCCCCACTAAATAAATACAATCCAAATTTCATAGTTTGGAATTCAGTGACCTGCAGAAAACCATGAGAGGCAGGACAGCACAATGGCCTTTGGTGTGAGTCCGAGCTGAGCTTGAAATTCTGCTCATATGCACAGCTGACCACGGGTAAATCATTGAATGTTTCTGAACCTGTTTGGACAATCAGAGACTTTCCTTGCTGAGGCTGATGGTGAAGTGACATAACGAACGGGATGCAGTCAGCACACTGTCTACAACACAGTAAATGGTCAGCACGTGACATTGGTAGCAGTGGCAGTTATTGTTGATGACAGTAACAAGGCTCCTCCAGCCCCTGCTTCTCTCTCTCCCTGTGGTTTGCCCACACCCTATGCTCCTGCCCAAGGAATGTGCACTCTGTCTGCTTACTGTATCCCCAGCCTCCAGCTCCTGCTCACTCTGCTCCTGCTACGTTCTTGCTGTCCACATGCTTCCTGTCCTTCCGGGCTTAACTCAAGTGATCCGTCTCATGCAGTTTTTGAGGGTGGCAGTCAGGTCAGATTTACTTGGGTTTCTCAGAGTGAATGAAAACTTTTGTACATAGTAGGTGCTCAAAAAATGTTGAATGGATAAAGAATGAATGAATGATGAATGAATGAATGAAAGCTTATGATTGGGTTCACCTGAAAGGCACCGGTAGGGATGGAAACCTGAAGGGGAAGTAGATCAGAGAGGATTGTGGGTCCTGAGGGCCCCCAAGGTCTAATTTCACGGCTACCAAAGAGTCTGGATGACAGGCAGGTCTCTGTGGGTTTCTTGTCGCTGCAGTGAGACCAGGGAGGCCAACCCACTTTTCTACAGTGTGATGCCTGATGACATCTGTGAAGTGCTTTTCTATAGTCCGGTCCTTCAGCAATGGCCTCTTTAAGGCTAACACTCTCTGCAATCTCATATCCCTGGACAGAAAAGCCTGGATGAATTCCCCCCGGAGCCTGGGCCTTGACTCTGAGCTCCCAGCTGGAGCTTTCTCCAGCCTTGAAAACCTGATAAAAGTTCCTGTGGGCCCACAGCTCACAGCTTAATGCTCCAAGGGCTGCTGTGCTCACCCAAACCAGTAGGCCCCCATCCGGTACCTTTGCATGAAGTAGATGGAGAAACAGGCACCCCTTCTTCTGAGCCAAGGCACATGGCTTGGCATGCAGGGTGAGGGCTGGAAATCAGCCCCCACTACATCTCTCAGCTGGAAGCCCCTGCAGGGTACACACACACACTCACTCTCTCTCTCTCTTCTCTCTCTCTATCTCTCTTCTCTCTCTCTCTCATTCTGGGGGCTCAGCACTGGTTTTGCAGGCAAGTATGTAAAAGAAATGGGGCTGGGCACAGTTCTTGCTTGGTCTTTCTGGAACTAGAGAGCATTGGTCCAAGCCAAGTGGATACACACCCCTAAGACCACTGCTAGCCCAGCCAAATGGCTCAACACACACATGAATTTAAAGTGTTCTGTGCTCAGAACCTTTCTCTAAGAAACGGAGCTTTTAAGTTATAGTTGTCTTCCTTGGGTGCATAGAGAGCCAGGAGGATGTGAGTGCACATGATCTGTCCCCCCTTTCTGTCCTCAAGTTCTCTGCCCGCTGAGCACAGCAGGGCTCTTGCCTGGATGATGATCCTGGAACTGTGTGAGGAGGCATTCATCTGCTTCTTGTACTTGTTTTAGAACCAGCTCCTAAATGTGTTATGGTCAATGATAGATAGTCACAAGGAATTTATAAGACCAAAATTTATCTGAAAAATATACAAAATTTGGAGTGAGCTTCAGTGCAAGGTGAACATTTTGGGGGGTCATAGGGAGCTTGGATCTAAAATTTAGAGGTGCTGGCCTGCTGGTCCTTGTGATTGGAGCCAAGTAAAAAAGTTTGATCTTAAACGTTTCAACTCTAAGGCCCTAATATATACCAGTTTTCACTAGAGTCAGTTTTTTTTCTTCTGTGCATTTCCTTGGGCTAAATTTTCAGCTACAGTTGGTTGCTAAGCCTTATCTTTAACAGTCCTTTCAAAAGGGCTTAAGTACCAAAATTCTTTTGTTCCCTAATATTTGCATTCATATGCCATGTATTCACCCACTAAATGATCCCTCTGCTATCTCATCATTAAGGCCTGGGCTCAGAGATGCAAGAATCAACTGAAAAAGGACTGGACATCAGACAGTGCACACCATATTTCTTTTGGGCTCACAGCCTTATTTTCACTAAGGCCCAGGCTGTCTTCATTTGATTCTGACTGTGTGGGGCAGTGATAAATCTACATTTCTATAACACACGTCCAATTCAGTTTTCTTTTCCGTACACAACTACTAACTATTTAAATTGGGGGAATTGTCTGGTCGCCAGACTCAACCCCCATAGTATGTGTGAGGAGCTATGAACTGTAGTTCCTCCCCTGCCCCCGACTCCCCATAAAAGACAGCCATCAGCCTTCTGTTTGGAAAAGAAGCTTCCTTTGGGCACTGAGAACTACAGGCTGTGCTGAGGAAATCAAAGAATGTGGGTGTGTTTTGCTCAAGCCTGGGGGTGTTTCCTGAGAATTAGTGTTGGCTTTTCCTCCAAACAACTTATGAACTTCTAGTTAGTGTGATTTGAGATCCTGGGTTCACCTCCAGCCACCTTCCCAGCAGCAAGGAAAAGGGGGTGCTTTCCTGTCCAGCAACATTGAACCTGAGCACCCACCCCAAGCCCCAAAGCCAAGACATGCTGCCTCTCCCCATCCTTGCCACTTCCTGCTCATTGAGTAGGTGATATTAGATATTTAAGGGATCTTGTGAGTTTCCAGGGTTTCAATTCAAACTCTTTCCTTCAAATCCAAACTTCAGAGAGGAGAGAAAAGATAGAGATGTTGAAACCACACATCCTCCTCATTATGGAGGAAGCAGACAACATACACCTGAAGGTGATTAATTGTCTTTATTGGAGAAAACAAGTCATCAATCCCATTATCATTATGATACAAATCTTGATATGTATACATGATTGTCAAGGCAGAGAATCATTTGCTACATAGACCCATGAACAATTTTGCAGTGCCGCAAACCTACGTGGGTTAAACTTCTTGCAGGGTTTATTACATGCACGGACTAGATGCACATTTCCCTTCTTTTGGACAAGCATGTTTTTATGACAAAATTTAACCAACTGCAAGCCTGGTAATAGTAGATACAGGGACATTCCTGGGTTCGATGTGGTCAGCTTTTGGAAAACATGCTTACTGTTGGGAGAGCCGAAAGAAGGGCAATTACATTATGTGTACTGAAGCCAATTTAGAAATTGTTCCAAAATTTATTCTGGACAGAATGTTATCTTTGTCTTCTTGCCTGAATGTGGGACTAAGATAAATGTTCTCTGAAACACGCCGCACCATCTTTCAAAGCAAAGATGCTGCTGCGAAGTTGCAGTGTTTCTGTCACCATCTGGACAGCGTCTTGTACCACTCCGACAGGGCCACGCACCCTGGGAAGGAGTGTGGCAGGCTGCAGTGCTGCAAGATGAACACCTGAGCTGATGTTCTCATTCCTTCTTTAGCTCTCCCGAAGCATGGCCGCCAACCCTGCCCAGGGCCCCTGCACCCCAAAGTGCAAAATTCCCGGGAGGGCCCAGGAATCTTACTCTGTCCAGACTGAGATTTTCCTTTGAGAAGCAATTTAACTAGCTCTTGGGGCTTTCAAGAGTCCCTGGTGATGTCTTATCTCTATGACTAATGCCTCAGTCACTCCTTTCCTTTTCTTTTTTTCCTGTCCTTAAGAAAATAAAATCACCTGTAAGTAAAATAATACGGCAAATCATCAGAAGACATAATAATCAGACGAGAAGTTCCCTGGCGACAAAAAGGTTAAAAACGGATAGGGCAAATGCAGAAGCAGAGTTAGAACAAGGGGTAGATGCGACAGTTTGTCCCTTTGGTGTAAAAAGGTTCAGACACTGAGAAGCCATTCCACAGTTGGCTTTGTCCACAGAACCAGACGTGCCAGCCACATGCTGGGTGTTTGGCTTCCAAAGGCATGGCCTTTGGGTTTGCAAAAGCGGAGCCCCTACAAGCTGAGCTGCTCCTGCTGGAGGTGGCAGGGAAGTCCAGGAAGGGCCGACTCCTTCCCGCTGATTCTGGAGGCATCGGCCACCACGTGGAGCAGGAGGTGGGCCAGGCCATGGCCAGCATGCAGGGCAGACTTCACAGTGGGGCTGGGCTCCTGGCACACGCCCAGGGTGCTGATTGCGACGTACTGGGACTACTGGGAAGGTACCAGGTGCCTGGGTTGTGGGCCTCTTTCTCGTCCCCAGACCTGCCTGCTACCCACAATTGAGGTTCTCAAGCTAACTCATGTGCAAACTAATTTTTTGGAGTATTCAGGAATAAGCCCTCGTTTTAGAAATCTATTTTCCCAATTCAGCTTTTCCACCTTTCAGATGTTCAAGTTTGAAAACTGAAGAACTGGAACACCTTTTGCAAATGTCAGGAACACCTGTGGCCCTAACCCATGGCCAGCATGCAGGGCAGACTTCACAGTGGGGCTGGGCTCCTGGCACACGCCCAGGGTGCCGATTGCGACGTACTGGGACTACTGGGAAGGTACCAGGTGCCTGGGTTGTGGGCCTCTTTCTCGTCCCCAGACCTGCCTGCTACCCACAATTGAGGTTCTCAAGCTAACTCATGTGCAAACTAATTTTTTGGAGTATTCAGGAATAAGCCCTCGTTTTAGAAATCTATTTTCCCAATTCAGCTTTTCCACCTTTCACATGTTCAAGTTTGAAAATTGAAGAACTGGAACACCTTTTGCAAATGTCAGGAACACCTGTGGCCCTAACCTAGGACCTGGTACCTCCCAAAAGAGTAGTGGATTACGTACAGGTATATACCCTTTTTTTTTTTTTTGAAACAAACTGAACAGTGTTTGGTCTGGAATGTGTTTAAGGAAAAGGCAAACTTTGCAGAGTGTGAGTAGACAAAACGGGGAAGGAGTCTGTTTCAGAAGAACATGCAAAGGTTTCGTGCACTTGTTAAATCAGAGGACCTTCATTTCATTTGCCAGAAGTGATTGTGCAAATCTGCGAAAGAGTACAGCTCATTTCTGTGTGTGAGAAGTGGGAGGGGCTGCCCTTTGCTGGCCCTTGCCTGCCTTCCTCTTGTCCAGAAGAACCCCAGCAGTGCTCTTGTGGGAGTGTTGCTGGCTGAAGCACAGAGGACCTTGTTCTCCTGTCTTCAGCCAGGAGCAGCAGTCCCAGCATGGCTCCCCAGTGCAATGAATCAATTCTGACTGAGGCTCTGGGTGGCCTGAGGGGCCATGGTGCCCAAGGCTTTAAAATACTGAGTCCACCTCCACTGGGATATGGTCTTTTCATTCTGTTTAAAATTGCTCATAAAACGTCAAACTCCAGTGAGTTAATCGGGTTTAAGCTGTCATTCCACGACAGCTTAAACCCGATAGCGAGGGTCAACCCATTCTCAAAAGGGGATCATCTGGGTTCCCTCCCCTCTCTCTGGTGTTCTTGGCCTTTGCTCTAAAGGGGAGTCCCCCTCTCCCACCCACAATCCATCCAGGACACACTGGACCTCAAGGTGGACAAATGAACAAGATGAGATAAACTGAGGCTGAGGCTCACAATGCCAAATTCCTTTTTATCAGATTGCTCATGTTTTTAAGAGCCCAATCTGCCTGTCCAGCCCTGGGCATCTTCTCTTGCCTTAAGCCTGACTGCCAAGTTCCCTGGACACTATACTCAGAACTAGTTGGAGAGTGGGACCCTCTCTAAGATCATGAGCTCCTGTGCAGGGGGAGGCTGCTCTTTGTTGTCAAAGTTAGAAGTGACTGGAATGTGACCACGTTCAAGAACACTAAGGCTGCACCTGCATTTTTTTTTGGGGGGGGGCATGGTTTCTGCACAGTTTTCTTTAAAAAGGAGATATGAAGGGGGAGATTATTTTTTCTCTTTTCCTCTGAAGTCAGGGTCAGGAGATGGTAAAAACCAGCCACTGCCTACCACAAAAGCCACAAGCAGCCCCCGAGTGGCTGGCTGTCTCCCTGGGCAGCCTCCCACTTCCTCAAGGGCTTTCATGGTCACGTGCACTTCACCTAGTTACGCCCTGCCCCTCAGCTCTGAGGCTCCAGACCCGAGTGCCCGCTGGAGAGCGGGACTTCAGAGAAGCAGCGAGCAGCCCAGACTCCAGGGTACCCTGCTCAAGGGCGAGGAGCTGCCGGCCTGGCAGTGCTGAGCATGGTGCTCTCTCACTGTTCCAGATGCATGATGGCTTCTCTTACTGCCTCATTTACGAGATGAAGATCGGGAAAGCCAGGGAGGGACAGATGGGCAGCAGAGGGAAAAACCATTTCAGAACACTAGTTCAAAACTTCATATTTAAATGAAAAAAAAAAATCCACTTGCTCCAGAGGGAAAAACCATTTCAGAACACTAGTTCAAAACTTCATATTTAAATGAAAAAAAAAAAAAATCCACTTGCTGTGAGGTGAAGAGACCAAATGGGGGTTTGGGGTTAGGAAAGAAGCCTGTGATGGTGTTTGTGTGTCCATCTTTAGCCTCGGCCAAGTACACCACGCACACGTACAAAATGCTCAGCTACTAGTGGTGGGATTTGACATCAGGGAGGGTCCTAGGATGTTGCCACCCCATTTGTCAGGTCTTAACAAAAGGTGCACTCTGGGTTCTATTCCTGTTTTGTAATAAAACAAACAGTACCAAGTGCAGTCGAAAGAGAACCTCAATCCTTTCACCTCGAAGGCTCGCTCAAAAGAGCAAAGACTCTTTCATATGGTTATTTATTTTCTCCTCTTCCTAAAACAATAGGAAATAACCCNCAGTTTTCTTTAAAAAGGAGATATGAAGGGGGAGATTATTTTTTCTCTTCTCCTCTGAAGTCAGGGTCAGGAGATGGTAAAAACCAGCCACTGCCTACCACAAAAGCCACAAGCAGCCCCCGAGTGGCTGGCTGTCTCCCTGGGCAGCCTCCCACTTCCTCAAGGGCTTTCATGGTCACGTGCACTTCACCTAGTTACGCCCTGCCCCTCAGCTCTGAGGCTCCAGACCCGAGTGCCCGCTGGAGAGCGGGACTTCAGAGAAGCAGCGAGCAGCCCAGACTCCAGGGTACCCTGCTCAAGGGCGAGGAGCTGCCGGCCTGGCAGTGCTGAGCATGGTGCCCTCTCACTGTTCCAGATGCATGATGGCTTCTCTTACTGCCTCATTTACGAGATGAAGATCGGGAAAGCCAGGGAGGGACAGATGGGCAGCAGAGGGAAAAACCATTTCAGAACACTAGTTCAAAACTTCATATTTAAATGAAAAAAAAAAATCCACTTGCTCTGAGGTGAAGAGACCAAATGGGGGTTTGGGGTTAGGAAAGAAGCCTGTGATGGTGTTTGTGTGTCCATCTTTAGCCTCGGCCAAGTACACCACGCACACGTACAAAATGCTCAGCTACTAGTGGTGGGATTTGACATCAGGGAGGGTCCTAGGATGTTGCCACCCCATTTGTCAGGTCTTAACAAAAGGTGCACTCTGGGTTCTATTCCTGTTTTGTAATAAAACAAACAGTACCAAGTGCAGTCGAAAGAGAACCTCAATCCTTTCACCTCGAAGGCTCGCTCAAAAGAGCAAAGACTCTTTCATATGGTTATTTATTTTCTCCTCTTCCTAAAACAATAGGAAATAACCCAAGTCTTGGTGGCATCCTTAGGGAGGCAGGATGGCGCTACCAAGCCCAGTAACACTGTGTGTGTGTTTGCATGTGGGTGTGTGTCTGCGCATGCGTGCGTGTATGTGTGCAAGTGGGCGTGGGTGTGTGTGTACAGGTGTGCACATGTGCGTGTGCATGCCGGGGAGGGCCAAGGGCATCACTAAACATTAGTCCCGGCATAGGCAAAGGTGTGGAAGTGGCAAAATGGCTTGACCAACAGGCCCTTCTGCGACTGGCCCACTACAAGACAAGGGCAGAAGGACAACAGCCAGGAAAGTGGTTGGACTATCAGGCAGACCTGCTGGCACCCTGGGTGGGTTCGAGGCTGATTGTGTGGAATTCAGACTCAGTGCTGGGGGGCCTGAGGGCCGAGGGAGGGCGTCTGCAAAGATGGCACTGGGGGCTACCTGCCTGGCTCTCTCTGGGACAGCTACCTGGAAGCCTCCTTGCAAAGTGGTCTGCCCTGGTGGCACCCTTTGCTTGCTCTCTCCCTCACACCTAGCCATGAAGCGGGTGAATGGCCTGACCTGCTGTTTCTGGAACAGTCCTGGTTTCAGCACTAAAAGTCCCACATTCTCGGAAATCCTACAGTCCCAGGCAACCTGGGGCGCTTGGTGACCCACCACCACAGACCTTTGATTTCAGACTCCCCAGAGCAGAGGGATACCTTCAGACACCAGCTGGGCCTGGCTGGGGAGGTCTCTGGCCATTCACCGGTGGCCAGTGTCCTGCTAGCTTGGCAGGTCCCCTCTCCTTACCACTCCAGATAAGTAGTTTCTTTTCTGAGGTCATTTCCTTCCCCTTTCCTCAGATAACATTCCCATGAGAATAGGGTAAAAATGTAGAGAAACAACTTGTGTGTGTTGGAGGCCATTTTAAATGTAAGATTAGAAACACTTTTTAAAAAACACAGAGAGAAAGAGAGAGAGAGAGGTTAATTTTAAAACTGCATAGCTGAGATCAGAGCTTTCATCCACTCCCCCTCGTGGGAGAGGACAGCTGTGTGGGGGTCCCTCGGAACAACGACGTGGCAGCTTGTTCCTTTTGTAAAGAGGGGCTCCTAAATCCTTGTGGGTGTCTCGCTCATGGCAAGTATAGCCTGTGAAGGTTAGCCGTGGGTCTGGGGGGAGCAGGCTGCTGTATTTTCTGACTGCTGATGGCAAGAGGGTCCAGGGGTCTCCGGCTGGTGTGCAGTTTGCTGGTGGAGCTGCTAGGAAGGGTTTTCTGCTGGTCCCCTCCTAAGCCCCCCTGGAGAGAAGACAGCCCTGCACACTGCTGAGGGGTCTTGTTAGAGGGCCGCCCCTCCCGAGGCAGGGGAGACAAGACAAGGAAGAGAAGAAAGCGCACTCTTAGCCTTGGAGACAGCTTCTCGATCCTCTTATTAGAATTTTAAAAAACACCTTTAAATTCCCCTTGGAGGAAAAAAAAAATCTCTTAAAGGTTAACATAAAACTACTATTGAAGAGTAAAAGATATATCATGTAACTGAGAGAGTTGGAAGGACATACTTCTTAAAAGGAAAAAAACCCCTAATGCACAATATTTACCAATATTTAAATAATCCAGTTGAAACCCTTTTTTTTTGTCATTAATGAAAAAATACACCATAGACGGTTACCTGTACTGAGGAGAGTGGAAAGGACGGGGTTGGGGAGAAGGGTAAATAGGTCCGTTCATCAGAGCTTCGCAAGATTCCTATGTACAGCACCAGATCCTGTTAAATCCGCTCCCCTTGAGTCAGTACAGTTTATGAGAAATGAACACTTCAGAATTGCAGTATAAAATATGGCCATAAAAAAACTTCGGTCTTCCAGTCCTATGCAGGAAGGTGCACCATGCAAGGTGGGGTCTCACTGGCATGGCTCATGGCACTGGTAGCCCGGGGCACCCCTTCCCTGGCCCCTTCCCTGGGCCCCATCTCCAGAGCCAGTCACTTGCTTCCAGTGTGCACTGTCGTCACAGTGGTGGGCCTGGGTCTCCGCTCGGCTCCGACTCCTGAGACCCCCGATGAAGAGGACATGAAACTACAGGGCGTGGAAGGTGCCAGGCCTACAGGGGAACAGTGGACACGTAGTTCAGAGCTTCAGAGGCAGATGCTGGCTCCCCTTCCCACTGCAAGGGTGTCACGCAGGCTGGGTTTGTGGGGGCCAAGCTCTCACGCACTTGACTCTACATGCTTACCTACCCATAGGAAAACTTTACATTGTGTTCAAAATACTTTGTCCTTACACCCACTCTCCTCTCCTTTTTCCATTACAAATGTAACTACTTTGTATTTGAGAATGATATGGTTTAGTCACCATGATATGATCAGTTCCATTTACTGAGCACTTACTGTGTACTAGGCACTGGGCTAAGTGCTGAATACATACTGTCATTATAAGAATTGGTCATTTCTTATAAGGATTGTTCATTGTGCAGTATGTATTTTAAGAATGAAGACAGAATCTGATACCCCTTCTGACACCCTGCTTGATGTGTTGTCTGTACTCTGGACTAAGAAGCATTTTGTGACACAGAGCACATTGAAATAAGGATGTTCACCTGTTCCTGTGTGAACTCAGCAGCCCCTTGGCCTAGAAAACTCCTCATGGGCTACACTAAACTTTCCCCAGGTGGATATGTTGGTGACGAGAGGCCTTAACATGGGAGGCACCAGTGGCCATTTAGCTCCAGCGTGACCCCAGTGAACTTTGCACACTTGGACATAGGGAGACCCATGAAATAAATCCTTAAGATGGGCTTTGCTGTCAAAGCTATTGTATGACTCATCAAAGAAATGATCAGCTGTGGGGGTCCCTTTGAGCAGAAGGTGGAAAGGCTCTACGTTGGAATGTGAATGAGGGTCTACAGTGGCATGCAGCTGGGACAGGGGAAGCTTGTGGAGAGTTTTTGGGAAAATTTAAGGGCTGGACATTCCCGAATGAGATGGGATGATTCCAGAGGAAGGAAACCCTTTTCTGAGGGGAAGGATTGTGAGGCCTAGGGCAAAACCAAGCTGATAGCCTGCTCAGTGGTTAGGGAGACGAGAGCCAATCAAGGCAACTGCTCTGACATGGAGAGGAGCTGCCAGAATGGCCTAACATGAGATTAAGATAAATACAGACGGGGGAGCGGGACAGAGAAGTAAGAAGAGTGTAAGTGGGCCCTCAGTGATAAAATATTCCCTCTAGATATGAAGGATAATGAAATACGACTACTACGCACTGCATATAAATGAGCTCAGATCGTCATCACCCTCGTCAAAAAAACGTATATGAGAAGTCAGTGAGATCAGTCTGTCATGAGTCTCGGCCACCCCTTCCTCACACCTTAGAGCAACTGCTCAATAAGGAGCAAAGCAGAGGGGAAGGAGATGGATCAGAATGTGCCTGGGCCTTAATCCAGACAGTCATGGCTGTGTGGAACTTGAGCCACAGAGTTCTCATCTGTAAATGGAAATAATAATACCTAGGGTTGGCTGAGTATTAAATAATGATTACATTTTAAAATTATTTAAAAAAAAATAATGTCCTAGGGTTGTAGTGAGCATTAAATGAGATTAAGTACTGAAGGTGCCCGGCAAACAGTAGGTACTCAGCAAATGACCATTCCCTTCTCTCCACCCCAACTTGTCTTAAATGCCAGCTAAAGAATTCTGTTTTTGCTACATACGCACAATCTTTTTGGCTTGCCAAACTGAGGCTGCTTGAAACACTTGCATTTGAACTGTCCAGGCTGCTGCCAAGATGTAGTCTTCTCATATGTCTCACGACAGCTGTGGCATTGAATGCTTGCTGAAATTTAAGAAAGGAAAAAAGCAGACAAAATATTCCAGCTAATTAGAGAAGACTCCAACTGTGTCCTGTTATTTATCCTGGTACCCTAAGCATTTCAAACTTCTTAAAACTTTCTCATGATACTCTAGAAAGAAAAGCTGTATTGCCCCTTCTTCTAAAAGTATACTTATTTACTTAAACCCCCTCTGCATCAAAATATATTTTAGAGACTAAAATAGTTTTCTTCTGACATCATAAATATATAAAATAAATGCAAAACGATTCTCTCCATAATTTAAGAGAAGTGACTTTTAGAATAAAAGGCATATTATGATATTATAACACCTTAAAATGTGTTTTAAAATAGTTTTTATTTGCCTGTTACCAGTACTTTTGTCCTCAATAACAGCATTTCCTTTGAATAAAGTAGGTCAGTGGGATTAATTCTGTTTCTGTACAGTTTCTCACTGGTGTTCCATGGTGAAAGGCCAGCTCTTAATTACCCATGCTGATCAGAACACAGAGGTTAGGGGCCGGCCTGGTGGCGCACTGCGCTAGTGCGCCGCTTGGGAAGCGCGGCGGCGCTCCCGCCAAGGGTTCGGATCCCACAGACAGACCGGTTCCCGCTCACTGGCTGAGCGAGGCACGGGGGCAACACCAAGGGTTGTGATCCCGTTGCCGGTCCTGGTCCAGTACGGGGGCAACACTGAGGGTTGCAATCCGTTGCCGGACACAGAAAAAGACAAAAAAAAAAAAAAGAACACAGAGGTTAGGCAATCAGAAGATGATCAAGAAACCTCTATGGTTTAAATCCATCAAATTTTTGCCAGAAAATATTAATAGGTTCAATTCAGATTTCCTGTTTTCTTCCACTTCCGTGTCACTTTAATAAAAGCCAACTGTTCAAAGTTCTAGCAAAGTGAAGAAAGACGAAGGGGATTATGTAGCTGGAGAAACAGCAACAGAGAAAGAACTCTTTGCTCTTACTCTGCACCATTGCTACTTTTGCATCACGGAGGGGAGGTGTTTAATCACACACTTGATCCCTCTTACACCATGATACACCCTCCAAATCTTAATCACTTTCCATTAAAATTAGTAAAATTGTTTGGGTGAGGTGCTGGGATTTTTGTCCAAACTCAGGTGACGGTAACCTTTAGAAATGAGAAATGTGCAGACTGCAGGTGAGTTTCATGAGTGTGGTTACATTCACAGGGAATTTAATAAAAATTCAGGACTTAAAAAAAATCCTTTTAAAAAAATTTTAAAAATATCAGGACTTACTCTCCATTTGCTTTTTGCGAAGTTCTTCCGGATCTGGGCGCTGACGGACTCGTGGATGTTTTTGTTGAGGGCTGTGTCACCAGCGATCCTGAAACAGGGGCAGAGATGCTGCTTCAGAAGGGTTTCTGGGGCTCTGACACCAGGCCCCAAACTGCTTGCCACCATCCTTCCACACTGATTAGGTCACCCTCTGGCTCTTCTCTGAGCCCACATGTCACCACCATGCCCCCAAGTCGTATCCCACCTTCTGTGCTCTGCACCCTCCCCAGGATGCACCAACACCCTCCTGGTCGACCTCACTACCTGGCTCTCAGTTTTTCCCTTTTTTGACCTCAATTCCTGCAACACTGGAATCCACAATGACAACACAACGGGAATTCGGTTTCCCATCCTTCTCCCGCCACACCATCTTCTGACCTGCAAGGCTTCCCCTCTGCAATCTCACGCTTGCTCCCCAGCTGGTTTCACCACCAGACCCCTGCCCAGCCTTGCTTCGGCTTCCTCGTACCTGCAACCCTCCTCTCTGCCTCCACAGGACCTCTGCTCTGGGGGCCAACTCACACCCTTTGCCCTCTCTGTGCTTGGGGGCATGATTCCCAGCTTAGCTAAACCCCGCTGGGTGCATCCTCTACCCCTGCATTTCCTAGGCAATTCTCAGAACTGCAAGGACCACATCTACTCTGCATTCAACTGGGTCTTTGGTTGTCCTGGGCAATCTTTTATTTCATTCTTGCTTGTTCTGGAGCTTCTCCTACTAGCAGGGAGGAATGTAGGTTTGCTGAGCACCTCCTCTCCATCAAGTCCCCCTCCTCTACTCTTTCCTCTCTCTGCTGTCTCTGCTTTTGGTCTTGTGTCTTCCCCTTCTCTCGGCTCACAATCTCCAGTCTTATGAATTACCTGGAGGCCACTCATAGCCTGCTCTCGACCGCCACATCGTCCCCCTCCACCTTCAACCCTTTGACCGTCCCTGGTTCAGAGGAGGCTGTGTTCTGCTCTCAGTCTTTCCTGGGCTTTGAACGTTCCACCTTGCCTTTCCTCTAGCACCAAACTAGTAAATTCTAGGGTGGCATCTGATGCCTAAGAGTTTATCAAATCTTGGAAATGTTCAGGGGCAGATGCCAGAGTCATGGACCATCCTTCCTGGATGGAAGGTAACCAGTAAGTGAAGAAATGTTTCAGCTCCCACACCCAGACTGCCTTGGACACAGAACAGCCCAGAAGCCACAGACTGCCACTTTCAACTGCTTTGGAAAAAGAAAGGAACAAGCTCAGGGCTTATCCACACAAGAAGTCAACCACCAGCCTTTCTTTCACATTAGAATTGCAAACACAAGTGATGGACTAGACATTCAGTCTGTGCCAGGCTGGCCTGAGTTTAGACTCCGGTCTGATATTCCTAGCTAAAAGCAACTTCCCCCCTAAATATACGCCTCTCTTTTCCCAGCAGGAAAACACATAGCCAAGAGGTCACTCAGAAAGTAACTGGAGTGTGCTGTGAATGTTCTATTTTTTCAGTTTGGGGGGTGTTTTACAGGTGTTCACTTTATGATAAATCATTGGCCTGTACATTTTTGTTCTGTGCACTTTTCTATGCTAAACTTCACAACAAAAAATAAAGGTTTTAAAGCAGTGAGGAAAAAAAAAGTAACTGAAGTGAACCATGTTTCCATTTCCAACAACTGTCTACTGCCCCCTTTCCCCAGACGCACATCAGTCAAACAGAAATAGGATATTAGAGTGGCAAATACATCTGAAATCAAGAAACGGAGAGGTTAGGGGAGCTGTAGACATCTTTACTTAACTTTTTCTCCTACAGAACCCATGGGAATATTTCCTTCTGGACTGTTTTTAAAAGCTACATCCTCAGAGAAGGATGCTAGTTCCAACTTGTCTGTGGCCAGCATTTTCTTGGAAATGACAGAGCCAAAGTGGTAGGAAGTATGGAATTCCTGGGACTGAGCACTGCTGCAGGACAGAGCCGGGCTCCAAACCAAACAGGCCGGGAGGCCTAGGACACAGCTTCCACCTGCCTGGCAGCAGGGGCAGCATCACACGCTCCAAGCCTGGGCCTGGGGCCTCCGCTCTTCTTCCCACGCCGTTTTTGTGGGTTCACGTGGCTCACATGTAAGGAAAATGCAAACTTGCAGTGAACTTAGGAATGCTTTGTGCTCACGTCCCACAGTCCTAGGAAGTGCTGCCATTGGGTAGGAGTGAAGCTGGGCAGAAGGTGGCCCTGAGGCCCCTGTCAAGTAGTCTTCTGGGTGCTGGGGGGAGTGCAGCCACCTCGGCCACAACAGCACAACAGCCATCCTGAAGTGGGCCACCACAAAAACTGCTGCTCACAATAGGCTAGGAAGTTTACTCTGATGACACGTGCCACCCGGCTGCCCAGTGTCACTAACTCCATCATTATTCATCAGCAAAGCTGAAGGCACAGAGGCTTGGATGTGGAATATACTACAAAGCAAATGTACTTCACAGGGCCTGGTTTTCCAAAGCCTTGCAATTTCAAATATTGACCTTGCGGAGGACTGGAAATTTTCCTCAGGCTATAAAGTCTCTGGTGTAAGATAAAGATTTGTGGCACAGCAAGGTTGCTGGCTCAAGGACAGACTAGTTACTGACTGAAATGTAAAGATACTGGAAATTGCTAGAGGGAGAAGGAATGTTTGCTAAGACCAAGCCTTTGTTGATAGGAACACTTAATTGTCTAATGGGATGTCATCTGACTTGTTTCACTGAAAGTTACCAGCGTATATTGTTAAATTATAACCCCACCTATGTTCTCTTCCTGTAACTTCCTGGTCTGGAAAATAAACGCAGGAAGAAAACCCCGATTCGGGGTTAATTTCCCAAGGAAGAGATGCCTCTCACTTGAGGGTTCTGGGGGGAGATTAACCACTTTGGGGTCTCTCACTGCTCAGAAAAGATGGGCTTTGAGTAATCCTTTGTGGCTCCATCACGCAGGAGGAGTGGGGTGACAAATCCATGGGGGACAAAGTGACAGCTTGGAAGAGGGATCTTAGTGGTCATCTAGGTTGTCCTAGGAATTGACCAATGCTGCTGACACAGAAGAGCTTCTTTATAAATCTGTACACACCCACATACTCACACCCACACCCACACACACCCACACCCACACCCACACCCCCCCACACACACACACGGGTAAGCACGTCTCACTCACATCTCCCTTGCTGTCTGGTTGGCAGCCTCCCCTAACAATATGGATGGCATTTACATGATCACACTTGTAGTGGCCGACCTTACTATCTTTCTCTGCTCACAGACCACCAGCTCATCTCCTCTGCCTTTGGGGTCCTTGTGCTTCATCTGGGGTCTACTCCACTTCACCTCCATGGCTGATTCTGCGTTTTTCTATCCACTTGCTGAAGATAGGCCTGGTGCCGTCTGGCAGCATTCCAGACAGTGCTTTGCAGGACCCCTGGGCTGCTTCCCAATTCCTATGGCCAATTAGAGCTCAGGTGGCTGGAGCCCAGAAGAGGGGAGGGGGTCACAATGAACATTCAGGAGTGCGATGGTTAATTTTACGTGTCAACTTGGCTAGGCCACAGTACCAGATAGTGATAGTCTGGATGTTGCTGTGAAAGTATTTTTTAGATGAGATTAACATTTCAATCAGTAAGCACTGAGTAAAGCAGACTGGTGTCTGCAATATGGGTGGGCTTCATCCAGTCGGCTGAAGGCCTTAAGACAAAAGAGGAAGAGGGAATTCTGCCTCCAGACTGTCTTCAGACTCAAGCTGTGTCTCCAACCTGCTGGATTCATCAGCCTGCACAGTCATGTGAGCCAATGCCTTAATTCCTTGCAATATGTTAATTTCTCTCTCTCAGTCTCTCTCATCACTTTAGTTTGCTTATCAATTAAACTGGAGCTCGATGTCCAGAATAATCCAGCCTGCATAAATGAGCTCGGGCAAGGTGCTGTCCTGGATCGGGGCATGGGCTCTCATCAGGCCACTGCCATTCCCTGTTCTTTGGCTGTCGTCAGTAAGCAGCCTGCTGGTTCCTTACCATCCACCACTAAGACAGGGGCGAGCCCTCAAGTGAGAGGGGCTTGGAAACGTCTGGTAAGAAGGGCTGACTACCTTCACTAGAAGAGCTTTGGAAAGAGCCCTCTTTGGTCTGTAGTGGTCTAAGAGGCTAAGGGAAAGCATCCTTGATTTCTGAGGCCTCTCCTAGCCCTGGGTAGTCTTGATTAAGTTGGAAAAGCAAGTGCGGACTAACCGATGACACTCCCTGGCTACCGTGGATGTGCCGAGGCCACAGCTCCCAGAGTGGTGGTGCTGGTGAAGCTCTGCCCCAGGGGGCTCTTCTTTCCACTTCCTGCTAGCTCCTGCTGCATTGTGTTCTCCTTCACCCAGGCAATTTTACATAAGAGAGACAAGTATGTCATAAATACAGGCCAGTGGGGAGTTTCAGTGATGCTTGGGTCAAATGCATTCGCTTTTATTATTTTCCCATGTTTGACTTCCTGGGAATTTTGAAATGCACGGTGAAAATGATAGAACACTGGGAAAAAAGCCACCTTGAAATTCAGAAGCATTTGCTGACACAGCTCACAGGCTAATATCTCTTGCAACGTGACTCAGACTGGCGACTCGAAAGTCTTTGCTCTAGTGTGACCTCTTTCCCAAGAGCCACACACTCATTCGCCACAGGGCCCCACCTCAGTGGCTCCCAGCACCTCCAGCTCAGCATGCCCCAAGCCGAGCTCATTCTCCTCCTCCCAGCCCCTTAGGCTGGAAACTTGGGAATAATCTCAGACCCCGCTTCCCCCCCAACCCAGTGCCCTGTGGTGCGTGCAGCTTCTCCCTCTGTGTGCCCTGGTCCTCTCCATCCCCCTCCACCCCTGGTCTGGGCCAGCCTCCTCTCTACCTTCCTGCCATGTTCCCATACCCAGCTCCTGCCACTCATCCTCCAGCCTGAAGCCAGACTGGGCTTTCTAAAATGCACGTGGGCCCCCTGCTCAAAGGGAAATGTATAAGTTCCTTAGTACACTCATATATATGGAAGATGTATTAGGCACCAGGTACTCTACTTTGTTATGGGTATGATCTCATTCCACCCCTTGCAAAGCCCTGGAGGATGCATATTGTTGTTACTTAGGATCTCAGTTCTGTTGAGGAGCTCACCCACACAGGGAATGAGTGGAGAGCCAAGCAGGCCAGGCCCAACCCTGTGATGGCTGCATTCATTTCTCATTTTGTCTCCTGTCTCTCTCCTCTGTCCATTCTTACTCTAGAACACCAAGTGCTTGTGGCACTGAGCATGGATGTGCAGTTTTAAGCCCCCCTGCCATGGCCCAGGCTGCCTACCCTGCTTGGAATCCCCTCCCTCCTGGTTGGTGGAAGTCTTCTCGTGGTGCAAGGCTTGGCATGGCCATCACATTCCCCTGAGCCCACTCTGCCCCTCTCCCAGCCCCTTCAGTAAAACCCACCTCTCTCTTTGATTTTTCAAAAGCATTTGCTGAAAGAGAGACCAGGTTTTAACTGGCCACCTTCCCACCTTCTACAGAGCCAGGCTGGACTAGTGAACAAGCACTAGGAGGCAGGTCACTTCCCTTCTGTTTGAGGTCATTTTCCTCCTCTATACGGTACAGTAATCTCAGAAGTCTTACAGCTTTAAAGGTCTATTGTTCATAAAGTAAGAAAACCTTTACTGCTTTTACCATCACATGCTTTGACCTATTGTCCAAAGTGACATTAAAAAATATCAAGATGATATACAATCAGAACTGTCTAGTTCAGAAAACTCTTTCCTTTCCCCCCAAACTCTTTCCTTCTTTCTCTTTTTCTTCTTTCAGCATGGTAGTGGGGAACACTCATTTTGGAACCAGACAGTTCTGCCTGAAATCCTGGCTTGGCCATTAGCTGGCCGGGTAGTCCTGGCCAAGTTACTTTATCTTTCTATTTCTTTATCTCTGAAATGAAGACAAAACCAACCTTGCAGGGTTATTATAAATTAAAAAGGAGATAATACTTTAAAGCAATTAGCACAATGCCTGGAACATAATAGAGACTCAATAAATGACAGCTGTTATAAATTAAAATACCGTGAAACTAGGTTAGCACCCACCTTTAGGCAGATCCCCTTTAGGAGGTTAACCAAGATGTGAAACCCTGGAGGAAATGCCACAGAAGATAGTGGACTGAAGAGGGGAACAGTTTTCTAGAGGCTTCTTAGGGGGGGACTTCTCTTGAACTCAAGGTTCTGTCCATTTATTTTCATTATCTTGGATATTTTACTACTCTTGGCATTTGTTTCAAAATAGATGCTAATAGTGCTTTAATAATAATAGCTACAATTAAATGAGCATTTACTATGTACCAGACATTGTGTAAACCCTGTACACGCATTAGCTCCATCATTTCTTAGGTCAACCCTGTAAATCAGGTATTGTTATTCTCGTTTTGCCAATGAGAAATTTGAGACTCAGAAAAGTGGCATAAACCCAAAGTCACAGCTAGTTGACAATGAAGCTGGGTTCTAACTTAGTAAGTGCCGCAGAAACAAGGTGGCCTGAAGCATACAGCTGAAAATGTCACACAGAATGCCACAAACTGTCAATTAGTCTCTCTAGAGTGGGAGAAACAGTAATTTGAAAAGCACCTTAAAAAGAAAAAAGTATATAACTTCAAATCATTTAACTGCTAAGTAATAAATGCATAGAATAAAACTCCAATCTTAACACCTCATTTGGCAATTTCGATAAAAATGATCCTTAAAAACTTTCTGTAAAGAGAAAAAGCAACAGCTCTCTTTTGTACACTTAACTCCTTACAAGTGCATCCAGAAGACTGTGTCCTGAGGGGACAAAAGAGTTTGACAACAGCCAAAGAGTTTAGCCTGTGAGGCCTGGGATGAAAGGGTTCACGGTTGGTGACTTTTCTTACCATGGGTGCCGAGCTGCCTGTTCACAGGTGTATCTTTTATTTGGGTCTTTCTCCATCAGATTCCGAATGAAGTCTTTGGCTGTTCAAAAAGAAGGCACAAGGGAAAGAATCACTCTATGGCTTGAGATGTGACAATATGATACCACCAGATCTTTGGGAGTACTGTGTATAGCAGGAAACACGAGACCAGCCCTGCACGAACCCTCCCACACCTTGTCCACAATAGGCACTAGCACAGGGGGAAAAGGAGAGCCATGGCTTGGGACTCCAAAGGAGGAAGCCACAGAGCTGGGCATGGCACCATCACTTCCCAGTGCCAAGTCCCTTCTCTCTGGCTGCTAGTGATATTTTGGTTCAGATAAGAGAGAAAATGTTCTCATAATCTTGTGCCTCTCTTCAGTTCACCAGAGCCTGAGAGAGCTGTTTTTGTGATGCCCTTTCCTTGTGTGAGACATCACTAATTCAACTAAACCCATTAAGCACCTGCTAAGCCTTGATCGTAGACTTCCAGCCTCCAGAACTGGGAGAGATGTGTAAGCCACCAAGTCTATGGTATTTTTTGTTATAGCAGCCTGAATGGACTAAGGAGCCTCAGGATTGTCTGAACTCTCCTGGGGGGCGGGGGCTGTCAGGATCAGGTGGTTTGACTGTAAGTGTCCAGGGGCCGCCCACTGGGAGCTGCAAGTGGGAGACCTACCCGAGTCGGAGATGTCATCCCAGTAGGGGGAGTCAAACTCATATTCTGCCTTGAGGATCTGTTCAAAGAGCTTGGAGTCATTTTCATCATAAAAAGGAGGGTACCCACAGAGCCTGGAAGACAAGATAGCATAAGACCTTAAAGTTCTGCATATGCAATGTGGTGGTTTTATACTCTGCCTAGAAAGAGGAGACATGATCGACCGAGTTATAGAAACCTGCACTGTGTGTGCTGCACATATAATCTCAGTAAAGAAACCACACATTCCACAGGCATAGGTGGCACAGGAGTAAAGTCATGACTTAATCAATAGCAAAAAAAGTTAACTCAGGTAATGATAGAAGGTAAATACATATAAAGACCACCTTAACTCTTTGTACATTAACCACAGAGTCCCACACACCCAAAAACCTACCAGATAGCCTTGTGTGCATAAATGTTATAGGTTTTATTGTTTGTAATATTGTCCCTAGATGACGGGTTGGTAAAAGAACAAACAAAATATATGTTTAATATACATTTCAGGACCCTTCCAGGTTTTTTAAAGAAATCATGGGAAGAAAACGAAATTGTACAATCTTGAGGACCAAGTTGCCACGAGTTGCCCTAACCAGCACATAACCAGCATAGGTATTTGGAAAGTTACAGTTTTGCCCATGAACATGCAGTAAGTATCAGCAGGTGTAAAGCTAGGCAACCACACTAGTTGCCGGGCTCTTTTACCTGCCAGTAATCCTGCACTGACTGGGCCAATTGTTAAGCTAGGGCTGGGTCTGGAGCTCCCAGACCCCTCAAGCCCATTCACAGACTGGGTCACAAACCCTTCACATGCCAGGTTGGGTCCCCTGACCCCTCACACGCCAGGCTCGGTCCCCAGACCCCTTCACGCAGATCTATGAGCTATGTAACCGGCCACACAGTCCTTGGAAGCCATAGGTTTGGAAAAGCATGGCTGCGTGGGGAGGATGCCCAAGGCTGACACCTGCCTGCCTGCTTCACTAAAACTCCTCTCTACCTCTCTCTTTCTCTGTCTCTCTCCCTCTGTCTCTTTCTCTCTCCCCCCCCCCCAAGAACACAGAACAGCTACAAAACTAAAGATACATTGGTGCGTATGAACACTAACTCCACACACACACACACACACACGCGCGCGCGCGTGCGGATGCTGAACCACACCCAACTGGACCTGAGGCGAGGGCCCTGACCAAACTATTCTATTTTCCCAACAGCAGGAGTTGACAAAAGTCATAACAACATAATGTCATAATCCCATCATCCACTGAACCATTTCAAAGTTCATTTTTAAAAGGTCATATTAGAATGTTGGTGCAAATAACTTATAATTTTGGCGGGACCACCTGTCATCTGCTAAACATAATAGGAGTACAAATGATGACTGAATATATCAACTACAATTCATTCCATAAAATCGTGGGTTCTCATTCCAGCTCTGCTATCAGTTCCAATGCTCTGGCTACCATTAGTGAGCCACTGATACATTTTCTGGACCAAAATATCCTCATCTGAAAATGCAGAGTGCCAGACTAGAAAATTCCTAATATTCTTTCTGGCTTTAAGATACTGTGACTCCCCTCTTCCAATCTGTTTGATTAGCTAAAGCACTTAGAAAAAGACCTAGAACATGCTGGGGACACGCGTGGGGCAGTGGCAAGCCCTGGTTGGGACTGCATGGCTGGGAAGAGGTGAGACTAAGCTGCTGCTCTAAGTGACCACAGAGCAAGGGAAGGCAGCGCTTGATTCTGGAAAACCAGGTGCAGAGCCAGATGGAGCAGAACTCATTTCTGGGATGTGACAATCCAAGGAATGGCAGCCACTGTGGGAGCTCTGCCCCCAGATGAGCCCTGAATTGCCCCACATAGTCCAACGTTGTTCAAAACACAGTGACAGACTAGAGACCAGTTTCATGAGAACGAATGAATAGGAATCCACAGACTGCAGGCCTGCAAGGGATCATGCTGTCGGCAAATAAGGAATTTAATAAAGGTTAGAAACACAGCCTTGGTACTGCCATTCTTCAGCTGTTCCTGCTATGAGAGGCCTATCACCAGCTGCCGCTGCTCAGGGAAATGGCTGATGATATTTTTAAAGGCTGTAAGACATCCGGTGGGCCCATAAGATTCATAATGATCTTTTCCCACAAGGTTGTTTAAGGGGATAAGTGCCTGGAAATTTTCATTTTTAAAGATATGCTGCTTTTGGCGAAATGAACATGAGCCAGTGCTTCTGAAACCACCAAGCACATACTCCCCTGCCCAAGGAAACCTTGGAGCTGGAAGATGGATTTGTGAATTTCTCCCATGATGAGGATTTGGTCTAAATGCAATGTGCACATTAGATAAAGCAGGAAGAGGAAAATGTTACTTTGTCTTGGAAAAAACCTAAATTTTAGATATGTAAGGTTTTGTTTATTAACAACCTAGTGTTTTTTACCTTGTGGTTTGGCTTTCTTTTCAAGAAAAAAAAAGTTAAGAAAATTCCAAGAAAGATCTATACATCTGCCAATATTCTTAAATTATGTTCAAATTTCTTCTGGTGTTCGTTTTTTTTTTTTTTTTTAATGTAGAGAGTACTGTGTCTACGTGGCCACAATGAGGACAGAAGGAAAGGAAATAGATCTAACTGTAAGTAGGTTAAAATTAAGAAAGAGAATTTTAAAATAAGGATTGTAAAAGAATAAAAGAGTAAACAGTAGTTGTAAAATCTTCCTCAGATCTAGAAATTGCACAGGGAGTTCTGTGGCCAGCTAGTCAATTAGCAGGTTTGTGTGGAGGTGGCCAAATAAGAGAAATAACAACTTTGGGCTGTTATTTTTGTATTTTGTTATTATTATATTATTATACTTTATTTTTATGACATTTTGTTATATTGGGCTATCTTCACATACAGAAGGTGGGACTTCCATGGTCACAGGGCTGCCTGTTGGCACTTGTGTGTAATCTGTGTATTCTTCACTGGTGCTTCTGAAGTGTGACTTATTTGAAATATCAAACCCTTTAAATGATGTACAAGTTATATCACCATGGGTGCTCAAAGAAGATAAAACCATTTCCAATTTTTCTAGGCCTAAAGTTTATGGTGCAGAATAACACCTGAATTTCACTGCCCAGTGACTGTCACACCTAATGAAGAAGACCCACCTCCCAAGCTCCCTTCATCGCCTCCATCCCAGCCTCAAGACTATCTTCCAGGAAGAACTCATAACTTCCCATCTTTCCTGTTGCTATTTAGTTTACCATTTTACTTACCTGTGGCATGCTTATGCAAACATACTACTTACTAGACGGTAGTTTGTTTCTCCAGTTCAGCCTTGATAGAGCACTCATGTTGCGTCAAGAGCTCCACTAAGAGTTTTCCTGCATTATCTCGCTTAAACCTCACACCCCATAAGTAAGTGTCCCCCAGGCATCTTTCACCAGCCCCTCTAGAGCCTCTCTCTACTCTGCTGTGCCCAGGAGACAGATCCATAAGGACAGACAAAGGAGGTTTGAACTCTGACATCAGCAGGTCTCAGCCAATAAGGACCCCAGTGGAGATACCGAAGGAAGGGGAAACTGAGGGCAGCGTATCCCTGGCCCCCTCTCACAAACTCTCAGTGCAGACTCTCCTGAACTGACACACTCTCCCTCTCTCTCTGATTCTGATAACCTCTCCCTCCCCTCCCCTCATCCTCTGGGTGTAGGGGTGTTTACAGCTCAGCTGCAGCAAAGCTCAGGGTCACGGTGCTATTCCTTGTGGTTCCCTCACACCGCACTTCTTACACAGTCCTCGTACAACCCTCGTTTAAAAGGCAAAGAAAGGAACATGCAGTGACATCAGCACTGCAGCCTTCTCTGTCCCATGCCAGGCCTGTGCACTTAACTACTTTCCTTATTCACTGAAGGGAGACTTGAGCATTGAGCCTTCTGCTTCAGTCTTGACTTTGGATTCTCTCCACAGCTCATTCGGTTTGCCCCACCTGCCCCTTCACCTGAAGTCGAGCCCTGTGATGGGACCCCACCTCTCCAACCCCATCTCTCACACTCTGGGGCTTGTATGCTAAGATGCTTAGAGCTGTTCCCTGCACACAAGATACTTCTTGTTTCTGGACCAAGGTAAAGGTATGCACTTGACCTGGGCTGCCCTTCCCTCGCCCCTTCACCTGACTCTGGCACACCCGTGAAGCCTAGCTGGGGTGCTACCACTGCAGTGGGCGGAGCTCCACGATATCACTCCCTACACTGTGCACAGCTCTGAGCTGTCCATGATGGGTCCTAAGGCAGGATCA
>NW_007727191.1:181455-227770 GCF_000696425.1 Galeopterus variegatus
CCACAAAGCCCATTTCAGAGTGACAGAAGAAGCATCTGCTCTATGATAATATTGGGGGACCTGATCACATCTCTCAGCATTGGACAGATCATCTAGGCAACAAATCAACAGAGTAACTATTATTCTTTCAGAAGGAAAGAAGAAAGGTAGGGTAATTAGAGGGGGGAAGGGGGAGCGACAGGGGGATGGGGAGAGATTGGACAAGCGGCATAAAGAATAATTATGATTTGTAACAATATGTATGCTAGTAATATTGATTTGATCAACATAACTCAATGTCGAACCCCCCAAATATGTACAATTTTGATTCAATAAAAAAAAAAAAGGCTGGATAGTATTCCATTGTCTGTACACACCACCTTTATGCACTCATCTGTCAATGGACATTTAGGTTGTTTCTGCCTCTTGGCTACTATAAATGATGCTGCTATGAATATGGGAGAGCAGACATCTCTTTTGAGATCCTGATTTCAGTTCTTTTGGATAAATATACAGAAGTGGAATTGCTGGGTTATATGGTAGCTCCATTTTTAATTTTTTGAGGAACCTCCATACTGTTTTCCATGGCAGCCAGCAGTGCTCACCAACAGTGTGCAAGGGTTCCAATTTCTCCAAAGCCTTGCCAACATTACTGCCTTTTTTTTTTTGATTTCTCCAAAAAACATACAAATGGCCAACATGTATATGAAAAAAATGCTCAGTGATCAGGGAAATGAAAATCAAAACCACAATAAGACGCCACTTCACACTTGTTAGGACAGCCATTATTAGGTAGTGACTTTTAAAAAGTGTTTCCACATAGATCTTACAGTAATACTTCAAGGTTTCCACTTTTAATCAGCCAATATACACATATTTACTCAGTGCCTTAGGTATACCTAGCATTGATTTGTTGGTTATTTATTTTGGTCCTACTGTGTGCCACGTGCTGAGTCTGACACTGGAGATAATTTCCACATAGATCTTACAGTAATACTTCAAGGTTTCCACTTTTAATCAGCCAATATACACATATTTACTCAGTGCCTTAGGTATACCTAGCATTCATTTGTTGGTTATTTATTTTGGTCCTACTGTGTGCCACGTGCTGAGTCTGACACTGGAGATAGGATAGTGAGAATCACTTCCTGCCTTCAGAGCTCAGTCCAGTGGGAGAGAGTGTCACATAAATAGATGACAGTGGCACAGGCAGTAACAATCACAGAGCTGTGCAGAGGCTGTCATGGGTACATAGAGCCTGTTCATCCAGCCCAAGTTGCTTCATGAGGAGTAGACGTGGTGGGTGCCGGTGCTTTGCCTCACAGGACGCAGATGTTTTACAGGAGAAACATAGGGCTACAGGCAGGTGTGGCTAAGCAGGGACAAGGGCACAGAGGCACACAAGACAGTCTATTTAAGAACCGAAGAGCACTTTGCTGCTGCTGCAGCTGCAGTTTAACATGTAAGTTGGCGAGCTAGGAGAGTTGAGGCTGGTGAGATCGATGGTGGCCAGGCTGTGCAGGGCTGTGCTCCCCACACCAGGGTGGCCGTCTATCCTGCAGGTGATAGGAAGCCCCTGAGAGATGCAGGCAGAGGAGTGACAGGGGCCACTGGCTCTGCAGCTGTGAGGGCTGGGTTTGAGGTAGGAAGACATGTTAGCAGCGGCACTACAGGCAAAGGAGAGGCAGAGGGCCCAGGCGTGGAAGACAGATTCCAGAGTATGTCCGAGAGAGAAATGGACAGGTTTGGCATGTGGCGATGCAGTCAGTGAAAGCCAGGATGACTCACAGGTCTCCAGCGTGGATGACTCCCTCTGCCGTCCACTGTGGTGAAGAGTGCAGGACAAGGAGCAGGTCCCAGGCTGCCTGAATGTGTCAACCACAGGGGCTGGAAATCCCAGCTTCCTCTAGTGGAAACTGCCCCCTTCGGGGAAGCAGCTCCAGGCAGTTCTTTGCCTGTGGGGGGTGGGTGGGTGGGAAGAGTCGGAGGAGGGGGCTGGTCCAACACAGGGTGGCCTGTGAGGCAGCCTGGCCTCAGTGGCAACTGGTTCTAGTAAATACTCTGCATCGCGCCTAGGTCTGACGATTAACAGAGGCCTGAGAAGAGGGAAGAGCAAAGGCCAGGAGGGGAAGGCCTCGGCTCAGAGGTGAGGCTGGGAGAGGAGTCCAGGCTGGGCTGTATCAGTGCTGGGGCTTCAGTTCATTCAACGTGAAGCTCTGCAACAAGCCCCTTTTGCTTAAGGTAACCAGAGAGAACCTGTTCTTTGTAATTAAAGGTGCCAACTACCCACAGAGGATACGGTGAACAGTCCATTCAGGCTGGGGTGAACTGGACCAGGTATGTGTGAGGATCTGGGTTAAGGCGGCCAGGCCAGCAGGCAGCTGGAGGGAGAGGCCTGAAGCCAGGGACATGATCTGGCCCCGGGGGTGCTGAGATAGAGCCATCCACATTTGCATTAAAGCAAGAGAGGGCAGAAGGTCACTCGGTGCGATGCTGTAGACACAGCCCAGGTGTTGCCAAAGGCCCCCCAACAGGCCTAATCTGGCCAACAGATGCATTTTGTTTAGCCAGCAGTGATTTAAAACAAATGTGACTGATTGACCATAGACAGGTGTTGATCTAGCAAGTTCACCACAGTCCCCACAAGTCCCCTCAGTCTTGGTATATACAAGCACGTATGTAGGTGTATGGGGCACCAATATTCAAATTCCCCAGAAGTCCGGCATAGACCAGATGGCTGTGCAAAAACAGCTAGTTCATCTGTTTCTTTGCATGTGCCTGCAACTCCCCAGCATGAACAAAAATGTCCCAGCTACTCACACATTACATAATCTCCCTGGCCCTCTACATTATCACCTGCTAAGTTGGTGACTTGGAGTTAATGACCAAGGATAGAGCTCTGGAGAAGGCCACTTGTAAGGGGAGGAGGAGCCTTAGCATTGTGTTAGGCTCTGTTGGGCTACAAGACCTGCACAAGGAGAGAGTCCTGTGGCCATGGCCCATAGGTGGGGTGAATTCCCCTCTACAACTGCTGCAGGGAGAATGAGTGGTCTAACTGGAGCAATCAGAGAGTGCTCCAGGGAGGAGGTATGACCTGTGCCTACATCAGCAATTCAGGCTGGTGCCCATCAGGGCCACCTGGGAAGCTTGTAAAACTGCAGATGCTCTGCATCCTCCCTACCTGAGTGCATCTGAATCTCAGGGCAGGGCCCAGGTATTTTTATTTTTTTAATTATAAAGGTAATTTATGCTTCTAGTTAAAAAATTCAAATAATGCAGAAAAGTATAAAGAAACAAGTTCACTCCCAGCCCCTCATTCCCACTCTTGTTATTAATACCCTGTGAATAGTTTTCAGAAACTTTCTTGGCATATACAAGCATGTATGCAGGTGTATGGGGTACCAGAATTCAAGGTCCCTGGAAATTTAGGATGGACCGGATGGCTGTGTAAGAGAACAGCTAGCATTTCCCTGCAGCTGCCAGCAAGCTCCTAGCATGAACAAAAACAGTCCCTCTTCAGGGGGGATGTTCCTTATTTTCCCTCTAAGGTTTCTGCTGATACTGGCTGGCCACCCTTTCCTGCCTTCTGACCCAGAGTGGGCACAGGCCTGTGGCTGCCGCTGCCCCAGCCCTGTCTCCTGAACCACACTTACCTTCCCTGAGCACAGGCCCCTCAGGTGTCCCACTGGGGACAGAAGATGAAACTGACAGTCAGGCCATCCTTCGGCTGTCACCAAGAACTGACTGAGGAACAACTATGTCCCAGGCATCGAAGGAGATGGTCAGAGTCCCTACTCTCACGGCATGAATGGGGGTGGATAGACACTCAACACTAAACTTCAAAATAAACAGGAAATACAAAACATAAACAGGAAAATTAACGGGGCACTGGTTACAGGAATCCACAGCATTTCATCCTCAATTGAGAATATTCCTTTCCTGTTCTCTGTGCCAGGGATGCTCTTCTCCCCTGGCAGCAGGACTGACCTGCTCACCCCCAAAGCTCTGTGTGTGTGGTCCTCATTCAGTGATGTCTCTCCTTTCACCAACCCTCCTAGGCAGGCCCCCTCCTTTTTGCTTTTCCAGCTTCCTGGGCACCACTATTATGGCACAAGTGTTAGCTTCCATCTGTCCACATCCCATCATTTCCTCTATTAGACTCTCAGCTCCCCAGAGGTGGCACTGGTGTCTCATTCGTTTTTGCAATCCCAGTACCTAGCCCAGTAAACAACAGGTGCTCAGCAAAAGTTTGCTGCATTGAATGAGGCCTTAAATGCTTCAATGTTTCAGGGACGGCCACCACCAGCCCTTTCTCCAAACATTCTCTAGCCTTCACAATCCAGCTTAAGGGCCATCTCTTTCTTGGTTCCTCTCAAGAAATCTAAAAAGATCATGGCTTGTTTTCATGCTTATAATGTTTATCTTCCCATGAAGATTATGACTTCCTGCAGGACAGAGACTGTCATACAGAGCATTTCTTTTGTGTCTTTCACTAGCACTCAACACGATTTAATGAATATTGGTGAACAAGAAATTATTTACAGGAAACATTTATGTTTGCACGTGTGTGTGCACGCATGCTTGCACACGAGCAAAAGCACATACTTAAGTTGACTTAAGCAGGGTTGAACACCCTGATGTGGGTGTTTACTCTGGAAAAGAAAAATTCAACCACATTTTTCCAGGTGTAATACTGTTTCAGTTATCTTTGCAGGGAAACCTCCTGAGGGCCAATGGCATCACTATAAGTGACATCCTTCAAGGCAGAGTGGCATGAACTCAGCAAACCATCAACAGATATTCTGAGCTCACATCTGTCCAGTGCCCTAAAGTTTCCTCCATGGATGGAGCTCCACGCTGTGGAGTCCCTCCACCACCAACAACCCATCTGATGATACAACTCACATGTGGTACTCCCTGCTCCCAGCCTGAGTCCTCAAACCAGAAGCTAAAGAGCATGTGTGATGAAGTGCTCTGCATAGCAGGGAGGCTGGCATAGAGTCACTGACTTTGATTCCAGGGTCCAGAGTCATATCTGCTCCAACCCCTCATTTAGGAGACTGGAAAGTGAATCCCAGAGAGATGAAGAGATGTTCTCAGGCCACAGTCAGTGGCAGACCTGGGTATCTATGCAGGGGTCTGGCCTAGAAAAACAAAGGTCACTTCAATCCTATCCTACAGATATTTATAGAGCATCACGTTGTACAAAATGCTGATCTTTTAGCAGTGAAGAAGACAGACCCAGATCTTGCCCCTCAGATTTCATAGTGCAGCCATATTTAAATAGGACAAGTGGAATATTTACTTTTCCACAGTAGGGAAACTAATTATGGTGAGTCACAGAAGTTCATAATAATAGCCACCATCTATTGAACAATTACTGTGTGCCAGGCACTGGGCTACGCAACTTACAGATATTGTCTCATTTAATGTATATTTATTAGGTTGATTTTCAATCTTCATTTTCCAGGTAAGGTCATACCGGCATGAGAGATTAGGCCCCTTGCTCATACCTAAGGGACAGAACAGAACTTTAACTCTATTTGTTCAACTCCATAGCTGAGTCATATTAACCTTTAATCTCTCCAGCCAGATAACGCCACTGCAAAGATGGGAAATACCATACATGGTCTCTGGCCCTCAAATTAGAGCATCACCATTTTCATATTATATATTTAGAAACAGAGCTGGAGACCAGGCCATGTGACCTGCTCAGAGTCCTTGCAGTTATAAAATCAATGTCTCAAGTCCTACCCCATCTGCCTTCCTGAAAGACAGATGAGAGGAGAGCGGTAGGACCATTATGGCCCTGTCTGTGGGAGATGGATTAGAGAAAAATGAACCTGCATCTATATTGAACCAAATTCCAATAGAATCATGTCAGATAGCCTTCGTTCAGTGCCATGCTCCCGTGCAGAGCTGCCAGGGGGCATAAAGGGGACAAGTCTCCTTCTGTCAACACTATGGTGCTGGGTGGAAGTTCAGGAATGCCTCCTTGACCTGGTGGAGTCGGGAAATGAAGTTATATACGTTAGTGAATTTTCTAAGTTCTTCTGAAATGTGCTTCTTGAGTGCTGAAACTTATTTTAAATATTTTATATAAAAATATTTGAGGGGCCGGCCCGGTGGCGCACTGGATAAGTGCGCCGCTTGGGAAGCGCGGCGGCGCTCCCGCCCGAGGGTTCGGATCCCACATACAGACCGGCTCCCGCTCACTGGCTGAGCGAGGCGCGGGAGCAACACCGAGGCTTGCGATCCCGTTGCCGGTCCGGTCCGGGGCAACACTGAGGGTTGCGATCCGTTGCCGGACACGGAAAAAAGACAAAAGACCAAAAAAAAAAAAATATTTGAATGCAATGGTCCACACTGACTACTGGATAATCGTCAGTAAATGTCAACCCAGAATTCTCATTTTAGTCTCATGGGGTAAAAAAAACTCTGAAGGAGAATGAGATTTGTGCCACTCTCCGAGGGCCAGCTCGAACTTTGCTTTCAGAGAGTTGTGCAGTTCCTTGGCCTGGGTTTCAGGGAAAGGAGGCACAGGTTCAAATCCCAGCTCTGCCAAGTACTGGCTGAGCAATACTGCTCTGAAGGAGAATGAGATTTGTGCCACTCTCCGAGGGCCAGCTCGAACTTTGCTTTCAGAGAGTTGTGCAGTTCCTTGGCCTGGGATTCAGGGAAAGGAGGCACAGGTTCAAATCCCAGCTCTGCCAAGTACTGGCTGAGCAATACTGGGGAAATTACTCACCCTCTCTGAGTCTCTGTTTAGTTCATGAATGGGGACAATGCCCACTTTACAGATAGTGTAATATATATAATATATACTATATAATAATATATATGATATATAAAACACACACACACACAGATTGACTGATCAAATGATTGATCGTTAGATAGCTAGATGGATACAGGCAGATGGACAGACACTAGAGACAGACGTGAAAGTGCCAGCTACTTGGCAATCATCAAATGCTGTTCCCGCCCCCTCACCCCCTCTTTTCCATCCCACCAACCCCATCCAATCCTTCACAGGTTCCTTTGGCTGAAATGCTCTGAAGTGGGAGGGCAAATGCTCAGCACCAGGAGGAACAATGTGAGGGGGAGAAAGGAGTGGACAAGCCCCGGGGGACCCAGTCCAATGTCCACACTCTAACCGTGAAAACAAAGCAACATATTTTTAAATTTCGTGCAAAGTCTCAGAACCATCCACTGAAGACCAAACATCCAGACCTGAACTTGTAAAGTGCTGGAGAAGGGAGAGCTCTGCCTCTGGTCCTTATTTTGGGCACTGTGTTATGAATATGATGACAGGATGTACTAGACCTGCTTTTAAACCTTGACCTGTGTGTGTGAATATTTCCAAGCATGTAGCCAAGGAGCCTTCAATTCTGAGAACAGCTCAAGACTTCCCGAGAACACTGACTCAAAGGAAGGCTATTTTTATGCAGATGGGCCACGGGTGCCATGAAAATGACTGAAACCACAAACCTCTATGTATACTGCAGATGAGGTAAGACTCATAAGGCCAAGCCAGGCTCAGTGGGCCTCTGAAAAACACTAGGAAAATCAACCAAATCTGGGCATCCCTCTCTTGGATACTAAAGTCTGTCTGATCTGCAGCAATCACCGGGTGGCCACTGTTTGCCCTTCTATCCTGGCACTCGGTAGGTATTCAAGTATTTATCGAATGAACGTCTGGGGTCTATATTAAGGAACCTGAGTTTTATTCCTCTTACTCTGGATAATGTGAAAGACTTTTAAAATAATAAAATAAAGCAAAGCTTTTGAAGCTGATAAATCTTATGCACTTATTTGCAAGGCACACTTAGTGAGCAAAATAGGTTTCAATACATTATTTGGATTTATAGAATAGAATGACCAATGAGACCTGAATCATTGTAATCCAATTATTTTGGTAACCATCTGTTTCATTATGTGCATTCCCAGAGCTTTCTCCTTGCAAACTCAGATGAGAGCAGGCCGGAGAAATTAAAAATGGTTCACGTATAAAACCATGTGCAGGTGATTCCAGCAATGCCGTTGATGAAAACAGAATGGATAAATGCCTATGTCAACCCCTGAGGTTTGGGTAATGCCCGTAAAGCTCGGAACGAGTAAGCAGATTAGGGAAAGATGTGGGGGAGAAAGGAAAGGGAATACTGGAGGGGAAAAAAGAAACACATTCCTTAGAAAGTTTATACATAACCAGAAGTGAAGGTTGGGGGCTTGGTAAGGAGGGGAAGAATAACACGCTTCCCCAAGCATGAGTTGTGAGGAGCATGATCCTTTAGGAGTCAACTTTCTCATTCTTCCATTAGCCAGAGGGACACCGCCTGGAGGAAGTCTGCGGTATTAGCACAGCCGCTCCCAGCCCCTCCGAGAGGATGATACACATCTGAAAGAAGCTGGCACAAAACCACTCTAAGATGGGCTCATGCTAACAGTGACACTGAGGGCATGGCAGGGACGAAGAGGGTGAGTGGGGAGAGCTTCCACCAGCTGGATATTGTGTGAGGAAACACACAGCTAAACCTGTAGCAGCTCCAATTAGTTCTCAGGAGGGATGAGTTTCACAACAAAGTGCTGAGGGTGCAGACATCCAATCTGGACGTGATCAACACCAAGCACCGACAGAGGGTGCTGAGGCCATGGAGGATTTGCAAATGCAATTTCTGCATCTAGACCTTGCTTTCTTCATGGTTAGCCTCTTCCCTCCCACCTCCCTCTCTCCTCCCTCCCTCGTGTTTCCAGTGGGTAGGCATGAATGCAACTGCACTTACTTCTAGGTCCCTCCATCCCATGGGCCATGGCCTCACTGCACTTCCCACTGGCTTTGTTTACCCTCTCCCCAGGCACTTTCCTCTAGAAAACAAACTCTTAGGACATGGCGAAGAGATCAGAAGCCAGACAGTGGAACAGCACATGTCATCTGCAGTTGAGTCACGGGCTTCCCTCCGCCAGGTCCCCTTCCACACAGCAGCAGGATCTCTCCCCTCCCGCCTCCCTCTCTGCCCCTTAGTCACAACCCTGCTGAGATCATGTGGCCTGAGTCAGCTGCCTCACCTCCTGGGTGCTGACCACCTTCTTCTCCGTGCACTTTTCTGTTCTTTTCTCCACATACACACTGCCCCCTCCCCCAATGCTGCTGCTGTGCGTTCTGACAGTAAACGCTTAAAAACATAACAATGGGCCAAAATAATCAACCACATTGTATATTGACAAAATAAAATTAAAACAAACAAACAAAAAATAACAAAGACCTCTTCTGATTCTTTTGCATGCTCAGTATGGTGCAAGGGGAATTAAAAATCCTGCTAATTCAGAGATTATACTTTCCCCTTTCCCAAGTTTTAGATATCCAAAGTGCAAAGCTGGATCAGCTCTTTCAAACTATATTTTTCAAATTATGTTTCCAGTAGAAGGGTGCATCCCTCCTTATACACAGGAAGCACATCCTAGCCTTAGACGAATGGGTCTCGAGGGATAAACCATCGCTCTCTACAGGACGGCCTTACAGATATTTGAAGTCAGAGCAGTGCCCTCAGCCTGCACTGGCCCTCTCCTGGTAGATTCCTACCCATCCCTCCAAGCCCAGATCATAGTAACCCGTCCTGGGAAGCCCTCTTCAAGCCTAGGCAGTGTTCAGGGCTCTGCCCTGGGAACTACCCAGCATGTCCCTCCCGTCTCATAACAGCCAGCCAGACTGTAATGAATCTGTTGACTGTCTGTTTCCTCTGAGGCCAGGGCAGTAAGGAATTGGTCCCAACATCCCCATCCTATTGCCTGAGGCATACCAGGCTCAATAAATGTTACTTAAGTGAATGAAAACCAATCCCTGCTTTCCATTCTCTGGGCTAAATGTCCCTATGCAAATGACGGTCTCCAGGCAGTGATGCTGAGATGAAAATCACACAGCAGAGGAAGTAAAATGTTTTTTCATGTGGCCTGAAGCTGCACCACTCAGGGTGCAAAAGTGATGTACCTGAGCCACTCCTGACCAGCTTCTCCTTCTGCAGTGCCCTGTAGGCCACACGGCCTCTGCAATACCATGGATATGGGTGGATTCCTCCCTGCCTGAAGTTACTGGCAGGGAGATGCTCTCCTGCCATCTAAAAGGCAGACCTTCTTTAGCTCAATGGCACTGTTGTAAAATGTCCCCCATTGCTGCTGTGTATACCCCTGTACCTACTCTTTGAAACCAGAGAGTCTTTTGAGGGGTTAGAAGTGAACCCACTGGCCCCGACAACAAGTCAAGCCCCTTGCCTGAAAGAGTGAGAGGAGGGTCACTTGCAAAGCTGAAATATGGCCAAGCAGGGCTTGTGCCTGAGACTCAAGCTACAGGGACTCACAACCCACAGATGGCATCAAGACATCTGCAGGATCCAGCTGGGATAGAGGACAGAGGGGAGATTGGGCACCTTTCTGAAGAAAAGAGGGTCACTTGCAAAGCTGAAATATGGCCAAGCAGGGCTTGTGCCTGAGACTCAAGCTACAGGGACTCACAACCCACAGATGGCATCGAGACATCTGCAGGATCCAGCTGGGATAGAGGACAGAGGGGAGATTGGGCACCTTTCTGAAGATCCTTGGAAAGCAGACACGCTGAAATGCAATCTGTGAACTAAAATCAGTAAACCTAAGCATTATAGCAGTCAATGCCTGCTGAAACTAAAAATGATGATTCTGGAATGATAAAGGAAAAGGGCAGTGGTTGGTGGCTGCTCTAAAGGATGCAGGGTAGGAACTGTTCAGCACAGGCTGCTCTGAGCAGCTAACAGGAAGAACTGCCTGCTCAACAGAAATGTCCCTGGGTAGAGAGGGGCAACCTGGAGCCTCACCAGGCTTTATGGATGTATTTGAGGCCATCGGACTCCACTGCTCTGATTCTTTGTTCAAAAAGAAAACTGGTTTTAATTTAGTTTCTCATTGAGCATTTCCTATAGAGGAGAGATCATGTTGTTTGGTGACATGCATATCCAATTACCTTGTGGAGTACAAATCTCATTTATGATTTAGTAAATGAAAAAAAATCTCTTTTGAGTCTGACTTGTGTGAGTCAATTCTGGTTTTAATTTGGTTTCTCATTGAGCATTTCCTATAGAGGAGAGATCATGTTGTTTGGTGACATGCATATCCAATTACCTTGTGGAGTACAAGTCTCATTTATGATTTAGTAAATGAAAAAAAATCTCTTTTGAGTCTGACTTGTGTGAGTCAATTCATGGGGATCATCTGAGAAAGATGAATAGACAGGTCTAACTCAGTTTCTAAACTTCTAAAGCCAAGGTACAAAACAATGGGCCCACAGTGGCCTCAATCAGGACATGTGCTCTGCCTTGCAAAGCTCATGAATACAAGAAGCCTGCTGCCTCCTGGTGATGCCAGTGAATTGGTCTTGCTAATGTTAACACTCCTCATTCTGAAAGGAGTAACAACCATCATAATCACCCAGCTGGGGCTGGGGCTTGCTGATCACACTGCATTCTCTTCCATGGATGCTTGGTTTCGTGTTCTCTCCCCAGAACATGTGTATTCCATAAAGAGCCAGCTGTCAACAGTTCAAAGGGACAGGGATTGCCTTGGTGAGTATCATTTTTTGAACACAGCACGCAGATTAGGCATTCCTAGTTCCACTCTTACAAAGCTGATTAAGCTGTATACATGAACAAATCAACATTTATGTGACCTTGTTTTAAAAAGTGAATAACATAGGAAGCCAGTAAAAAGGGAAAGGGATTCCCATCAGTATGTTGCCTAGAGTGTCTTCTAGGCAGAGAGGTCAGAGGTCTCACCATCCACAGCCAAGTCCACCCTGGCCCATCCAGCCTACTCTCATGCCTCTGACCTATCTACTTCGATTCAGAAGTGGGAATCTCCTTAGGATCTTTCTCAGCAAAAACTCACTGCTTCTCCATAGCATGTTGCATTCTTGAGCATAATTTAGGCAAACGATCATTAAATAAACTCCCTGAAGTTGTGAAAAGAAATGCAGACTACACGTTAGCACAAAGTTGAGCTTGATCCATGAGATGCTGATTCTCACCTTGAATGGGGAAATTTATTTCCTTGGAACTTGTGCTGTTGTGGCTGAGCCACGCCCACCAGAGTGGACACCAACACGCTCATCATTCCATCCTCAATCCTGAGCAGGGGCTTAAGTTATGTAAGCAAAGATGTTTTTTGTAAGCCCTAATCCCCCACGGAAGATTCCTGGCAGGGTAAGAATCCACCAAATGTGTTTTTAAAAATGAGTATCCTTGGTAGAAAAAATATTTCTCCTTCCAAATGATGGATAACAGAGAAATGAACAGGGAGACCCAAAGAGAGCCAATTTATCAAGTATCTGCATGAATACAATGAGGAATGTTTATATGGCATGCGGAGAGGAGAAAATTTGGTGTCATGGTCTGTCACAGCCACTTTTGCTGCAGTGTGATATCTCAGCATGACAGTTTCATCAAATGAAAATAATAGCGCCTCATTGCACAAAACTGCAGAGGCTAACCTCTTTTTCATTACAGTTGGAAGGAAGAATGAGGAGCTCTGTGCCATCCCCAGGGGGGCAGCTGGCTTTCCCAGTGTGCTGCCTGTTGGTCATGGCCTGCTCAGCAGCCTTGCTCAGAAGTCTTCCGACAAGGGGTGGGAGTGGAGAGATCAGGTCACAGGACATTCACAGGGTATTGCACGAGCCCTCACTCACACCACAGTAGCCCTGCTCCTGTGCCTGCTCCCCTCCCCTGCTCGATGCTGTGTCTCTCCTCTGTGCTTATGTTAGTCTTATCAACCTTTTGGACATACCTGGACTGGTGCCCCTGTGCTCAATGATGGCGTCATTCCGTGACCTCCTGCTGCTTGTCTCCCTGCACAACAGCCCACCAACCTTGAATTTATCATGATCAGTGTTAACAACGAGCATTTCTTGAGTACTTTCTCTATTCCAGGCACTGTGCTAGGTGCTAAAGATATAAAGATGACAAAGACCCACTGCCTGTCATCAGAGCACTAATAGTGTGTATGGAGAGACAAGATGGATTCATGAGTGGATCAATCAACTGATAATGATAAATTCAGGATGGTGGGTCTCCAAGCCTAGCCATGGGATGTAGTAAATGATATTGAGGATTTGGCCTATCACCCAGAGGGATCTAAACATCCCATAGGATACAACTGAGATGCCCAAAAGTCCTTTCATTCTCTGCTTGGGGCTCTCAGAGCTCTGGAAAGCACCAAGGAAAATAAAGCCCAGGCTGCCATTTTGAAGTATGACACAGTCATGAAATTGACCTGAGACTAGTCTCTGGGGCAAAGCTGGTGGTAATTAGGAAACCAGCAAATGTAAGCCTATCTGTTTTATACTTAAAACAGAAGTGAAGAAATAAGGTGTGTCTTTGGTTAATATTACTCTTGAACCGTCACAAATATTGCACTGGATACCACAATTACAAGCATTTGGATGCACCATTCGAATCATACCCAGATACGTGTGCCAGCGTCTCTGCCTCACACCTTTTTTGTACTCCACATGTGCGTACACTACCACTGGATATCTCAAAGGGGTCTCGAGCCTAACATGCCCAAAACCAAGTTCTTGAGCTTACCCACCCCCCAACCCTGTTCCTCCACCCATCCCCTTTCTTTTTTCTTAACCATTTACACAGTTGCTTAAAACAAAAACTTGGATTTATACTTGAAATATCCCTCTCCTTCATCCCCCTGCATCCAAAACATATCTTAAATCTATCCACCACTCTCCTTTCATTGTTCAGGAGAAGCGATTATTATTTTTCCTCAACCAGGATAACCAGAATCAAACTATAATGTAAATCAGATTTACCAGCACCTCTGCTCAAAACCCTTCTTTTGCTTCCCAGTACCCTTGGGTTAAAATCCAAACATTCTACCACGTCCCTCCACTCTGGCAATTGCCTGCTTCTTGAGTGGCACTTTCTGATGTACTGTCTTGAGACTGTCTCTAGCCACATTGGCCTTCTTTCCAACATTTTCCTACCTATGCCCAGGGCAGACATGGTGAGCTGCCTGCCAGTCCATTTTCTGCTTTCTTCTACACGAGCAGAATTGTGATTTCACTCAGGGGATTTCCCTCATCCACACTAGCACCTGCTGCACTTGGCCAACAACGATAGTCCCATTTTCTTTGCCAGTGGCTGATTTAGAAAAGACACAAGAGAGCTTGCTCTCACGTGCTCTCTGTCCACCATGTGAGGAAACAGTGAGAAGGCGGACATCTGCTAGCCAGGAAGAGAGCCCTCACCAGAACCCAAGTTGGCCGGCACCTTGATCTTGGACTTCCAGCCTCCAGAACTGTAAGAAATAAATGTCTCCTGTTTAAACCACCTACTCTATGGCATTTTGTTATAGCAGCCTGAGCTAAAACATCAGTGCTTAGTTTTAAACTGCTTATCCTAGTAATTCTAAGAAACATCTGTCAAGACGTACCTCCTCATAGCTGTACCAAGACCCTATGCCAACGCCAAGACTTCAGAGAAATAATCATATATATTTAAACAAACCCAAAGGGAGTCTATAGTCATTTGTGCAGACCACAGGAGTGGTGAAAGGTTCATAACAGGTGCGAGGCAACTTCAAAAAGTTTGCAGAAAAATAGAATTAAAAGATAGTAAAAATCTTTCCATGAATTTTTTGAAGTACCCTCATACAAAGGAACAAACAGTCAAAAAGCCAGAAAAGATTTCCCAGCCTCACAGATTTCTCTAAACAGACACAAGCTTTTTGCAGGAAGGGCACTAACCTATCATTATTTTCTTAAGCCTTTCAGTCAAGCTGGGTGAGGCAGGACCTCTGATAAGAATTTTACTTGAGGATTTAAGGAGCCAGGGTGATATAACATAGGGCCCAGGTCCAGTATCTGCTTACTCAAGAACCCCCCTAAAATGGTATGCAAAATTGTATGTGTGTGTGTTATTTCACTAGGGGAGAGGGTCCACAACTTCATTAGATTCTCAGAAGGGGCCTCTCCCACAAAAGGATGAAATAACTGCAGAAAATGGTCAACGTGCTTTGAAAGTGAAAGCACTATATATGTGCAACAGCTTGGTTTTAGAGCTCAGATGAATCTGCCCTTTTTACCTATATCCATAAAAGAGAGCCTTATAGGCCAACTATATTATAATAGATAAAATTCTCCTGTGACAATGGCAAGAATCTATAGGAGCTGTCATCTAAATCCACACTAAACTACAAAAGCTGCCCAGTTGAATGAACACTGTAGAAAGACCATTTGCTTCCCAGATAATGAGACAAAGCCAGTACAGGGGGGATGTTTCTAGCATTCCTGGAGAAGAACAGAATGCCACATGCTGTCAGAACTTTCTCCAATCATAATCCCCTGCAGTCTTTCACTGTGTGCACGGGGCTCTGTCTGCTAGAAAACGTTCCCTTCCTTGGGGATGTTGAGGAGGAGAAATTTATTTCCTAGCAATTACTGAAACTAGTTGGCCTAAACCCACCCTAAAAGTATGTTCCATAATAAGTATTTTGGAAGTATAACTGAAAAAAGAAATTGTAATTTAAAAATAACATTATAGTGGACTTAAGCAATATAAAACAAAACAATAAGAAATAAAACCAATGATACTGAAATAATTGCAAGAAGCCTATGGCATAGGACTGCGTTTCCTGGTTTACGGAGATAAGTCATCTGAGAAGAAATGAGAAATCCAAAGGCTAAATTTTTATTTTCATTACATTTTTTTCTAATTGTGATTTCTTTTGGAGATGTCCTAATATTTTCACAGTGTTTTGTATTCTTCCAAAAGCCAAGGTGGCACATGAAAAGATTCTCCATGTCATTAGCTATTAGGGAAATGCAAATCAAAACCACAATGAGATACTACTTTCACACCCACTGGGATGGCTGTTCTCCAAAAAATGGAAAATAACAAGTGTTGGCAGGAAGGGGACTGGCCTATCATTCATTTCCTTAAGCCCTTCACTCAAGTTGGGCAAGCAGGACCTCTGACAGCAGTGCAAAGACCCTACCCATGACAAGATTTCGGAGTGGATGTGGAGAAATTGAAACCTTTGTGCATTGCTGCTGTAGAAAATTGTATGGTGGTTCCTCAAAAGTTAAACACTGAATTACCATATGATCCAGCAATTCCACTTCTAGATATATATCCCAAAGAGTTGAAAGCAGGGATTTGAACAGATACGTGTACACTACTGTTCATAGAAGCATTATTCACAAAAGCAGCCAAAAGGTGGAAACAGCCCAAGTGTCCACAGACAGATGAGTGGATAAACGAAGTGTGGTCTATACATACAGTGGAATATTAGTCAGCCTTAAAAAGGAAGTAAATTCTGACACATGCTACAGCATGCATGCACCTTGAATACATTACACTAAGTGAAATACTCAAAAAGAGAAATCTGGAATGATTCCACGTATATGAAGTTCCTAGAGTAGTCAAATTCATGGAGACAGAAAGAAGAATGAAGGTTGCCAGGGGCTGGAGGAGGAAGGTATAGGGAGTTATTGTTTAACAGGTAAAGAGTTTGGAATGATGAAAAACTTCTGGAAATGGATAATGATGATGGACGTACAACATTGTGAATGTGCTTTATGCCACTGAATTGTACCTTAAAGGAGGCTGAAATGGTTAATTTTGTGTTATATATATTTTGCCACATTAAAAATAATAAAGGGGGAAAGGAAACCAGGGTGGCAAGCAATACTTACAAGATGTAGGCAATCACCCCGATGGACCAGCAGTCGACAGCTTTGCTGTAAGGTTTCTGGGCAAGGACTTCAGGAGCTGTGAATGATAAGTAGAGATGCAGCCTGATGATTTAAATGCCTGAGACTGAAGACAATTTTTAGGGATTTTTTTCTTTCTCTGCCTGCTCTTCGGGTAGGACTTTCTATAAGTCTAAAACTTGACTAGAGAGATATGACCCATTTTATTTTTTGGCTTTTCTAACTAGAAAAAAATGAAGTTATTTTTGTGTATTTGCATGCATGTGTTTAACTAGAGACTATCAATCAAATTCAATCAACAAACACTTAACAGGTGGCTATTTTATGGCAGTGCTGCGCTAACCACTATAGCTCAGACCAGACTGACACTCAGTTTGCGGTCTGGAGTATGTGACTTCACCTCAAATCAACTCTAGGCAGTATTTCTGGCCCTGCTGTAGGACTTTGCTGGGTGCTCTGGGGACAGGAAGGTGAGGTGGCCTCTCTCTGCCTTCATGGAGCTGGCAGTGAGGTAGAACTCAGAGCTACAATGAGGTCTTTAGGAATCCTGCTCCAGGCCTGTTCTTAGTTCATTCTCTAAGGTTTGGGATGGCGATCTGCGAGCACTTTCATTTCATTTTCTCATCTGTGAAACAGGAAAAATGCTACTTAATCTCACTTTCTTGGTCCTAAAACAATATTCACTAAGAGTCATCCATTCTGGGGTTTGGGGCTCATTTTGTACTATTCCCACATTCCTTGTTCCTAGCCCCATGGCTACGACCTACAGTCAGATACCCACCAGTGTCTGGTGACCAGCAGTGTCTGGCATAGCTGGCACTCAATACATACTTGTGCAAAGAGTAAATAAATACAAGAAGAGACAGTGAATCTTATTCATAAATGAAATCTCCTTTCCCCCCAAACACATCTGATTGAAATGTTTTTAGAGCAGATTTTCCAGAAAAGTTAAAAGAACACAAAAAATAAAAATGGCTTTAGCAATAAGGCACATGTTATATGCTGAACTGTGTGTTCTATGGGGTTTGGATGCACAAACTCACGTACCCTAACATGCCTCGTGGGGAAGCCCTATTATCATGATCATCGTTATTCCCAAATTACAGGTGAGGACACAGAGGTACTGAGAGGTTAGGCAACTTAGCCACAGTGATCCAGCTGGAAAGTGGCCTAATCTGTATTAAGTGCCTGCTGTCAGCTGGGTCTTGTGCTAGTCATTTGTGAGTATTTTCTATCATAATCCTTTCAACAACTCTTATAATGATCACAACCTGCACCTGATAGAAAGGAAAATGATAAGGAACCTGATAAGGAAAATGAGCCTCAGAGAAGTTAAGTAACTTGTCCAGCATCACACAGCTAGATATGGAAGAGCTGGGATTTGAAACCAGGTTAATCTGATCCTTGTCCTGGCTCTATCCACTAAAATATACTGTTTGTTAACATGAGAGCTTCTTCGGTCTCTAAGAAAAGTCCTTTTGCAGAAAACTAACAGGGAGATCCTCTCTTTTATTCTGTTAAGGATAAATATCTCCCTGAGCAGGAAAGGAAACATATACAAACTATTGTTGAATGTCTCTGCTTATAGGAAGTGAGAAATACAATCCACAGATAATCCCCAAATCTAATTTTAGGTTTCAGTCCCCAATTCCTTCAAACTCCCTATTAGCCTTTCTTTTTAAACAAGAGCACAATAAATAAACGAGCACGTCTTTTCTTTGATGTTTGCCCTCAATGCAGTGGCAAAAGGGAGACAGTCTGTAACAAGAGGTACTAACAGGAGAGTGGCCCCTGGGGAGCTAGGGCCTGCCTGCATCGATGCTACCTTCCCCCACAACTGCTAAGAGCATATTTTGCAGACTCTTCTATTATGAAAACTGACAAAATGGAGGCCAGTTATTACAGTAAATGTCTTTTGATTTAGGAGGTAAGTCTTCCCCAGGCTGGCACTCTGATCTGCGTGGCACACGGGCACAGATGGTGCAAGAAGTGACTGCATCTGCAGAGAACTTCCAGGGCCACCCTCGTGGCCCGATGGAAAGTTCCTGAGAGGCAGAGAAGGTGCAGAGGGCACCATCTGACCAGCTTCACCTCCCACGGCGCTGACAGCAGATGTCAGGAAGGCAGAGCCAAGCTCCTGAGTGGGGGCGGAGGCACTGAGTTCTGTGTCACAGTGATCTACAGGGCTCCTTAGTGAGATGGCCAGCCAGCCTGGCCCAGCCACTCCACAGAACCAGAGGTGAACAACACTACCGACACACAGGAAAGGAACAGGAATAAGAGGCCATGCACGGCCACTGCAAAGAGGAGCTGATACTCCTGCTCTCCTGAGCTCTCTCCATCCTCCTGGTTCTCCAGCATCGTGGATAGGAGGAAGAACTCTTTAGAAAAACACATCTCCCTCCCCCTCTCCATCGTCTGTCAGAAAGATTGAGCTCTCTCCATCCTCCTGGTTCTCCAGCATCGTGGATAGGAGGAGGAAGAACTCTTTAGAAAAACACATCTCCCTCCCCCTCTCCATCGTCTGTCAGAAAGAGAAGTGTGCCAGCCACCATTGTTGTTCAGAAAACGAGAGAACAGAGAACCTGGTTTCCTTCAAGAAATCCATACACCGAGGGGCAACTGCCCGGCAAATCCACCAGCACACTGGGGAGCTGTGCAAAGCACTGCAGAGACTTGAAAAGCAAGTGGCTGGTTTTTATGCAACTTGGAGCTTGGGTGTTACTTCAGACATTTAGATTCTTGAAGCCACAGACTAACTACACTTCAAAGCATTTTTAAATATGAGATACCTCTTAAATGGCAACGTTTATAACATCAAGTATATGGTTAAAACAAAGATTTCTGGTTTGGATCAGTAACATGGATGTTAGGGGAAAAGTTCTAAATGATTAACAAGTAAATATCAGCATAACAATATTGGGGATGGAAATTTATGTATTTGTGCCAAACATTTCTTGTTCTTTTTGGTTTTATGTCTTATTCAGGTTATATCTGCTAAGGTTCTTAATTGCACTTGGAAATAAATGCACAGCATGAAGAGAGAGGTGTAATGTAATGATAAAAAAGACAAAGCAAATTGATTTGAAAGTAATATCCCCACCAACATCAAATATTTTTAAAATAGTATAATGGCACATGCACCAATAGCCTAAATTATAATTTCACCTGTAACGTGATTGCTGGAACCAAGGGTCCTCTGCAACATTGGCCCCTTTGGAAGAAGCCTACCTGGATCACTTCAAATAGTTACTTTTAATCTCACAGAAATTCTTAAAAAAAAATCCTCTGGCAATGTTCAAAATGCTCCTGACAATGTAATATGGGGACCAAATCATGATAAACCTGGAGTTTGGGGGCTCATTTTCTCTCCTGCTCTCCCCTCTGCTGTGCAGTTGGCTCCACTGTATTTCACCTGGCCTAGAGGCCTCCTGCTCCTACTATATTGATTCTTTTCAGCTGTGGGGTAGCAAGCAGCCCTGGGGGAGGCCACTTCTCACTCCGAGAACCAGCCAGACTCCTTAGTATTGTTATTGGTCTTCTAACACTTGACAAGAACTCTGCCTTAATTCTAAAAAAAATCACAGCCTCCAATTTACAAACTTTCAGAAGACAAAGGAGCCTCTGGGCCAAGGAGGAGACGAGCACTGTTCACTGGGAGCGCGGAAAGTGACTGGGGCTCTGAGACACTCCACCACACTTCCATCTCCCCACCAATACTGCCCAGCAATGCCGAAGAGCTTCTGGATCAAGGAGAAATAATATTCCCTTCTAATTGTAAGCAGCAGAATTCATGTGTGGTGTGAGAACCGGGCACCCACCACCCCACGCCTTCTAAAAGAGGGAGGCTTTGAATCAAAATAACTTAATTGGATCGGTTGACAAAGAGCAGTCATTAAAAAGGTTCCTGGCTTTCTGAAGCCATTAGCCCCCAGGCAAAGTGGGACAGAAGGAAAATCTTGTCATAGCCAAGACAGAAGGAAACTCAACTCAAGTGACAAGGCCAAGTCCCTGGAGGCTGTCAGTGGCTGAAGAGAGACCCACCCCCCTGGAGGTGTTGACAGGGACACAGAGTATGGAAGACATAGATAGCAGGTCCAACCTTCTGACTGTCCCTTAGGCTTGGCCAAAGCTAGCCTTTTAGAGGTGGAGAGAGTGAGGTTGGAGTGGGGGCAGCTGTAGCCGGGTGACATGTGTTGGGCATGACAGTTGGGGTCCCTGGTTTACTCACCAAAATCCTATAACTCACTAGCCTCCTGTGACACCCACTGTACCTCACAGTCTTGTTATGTCTGTGTGAGTCATGCCGCCAAATACCAGACTTCATGCTGCTGGAGAACAGGGACAAGGCTCTGGTCTTTGTATGTTCAGGGCTGAACACATTCCAGGCTCGGTCAACACAAGGTTATTCAGCCGGACCCAACCCAATCACCACACAGACCATTATTTCTATGGGAAAGTGTTTTCCAAATTCCATAAAAATAAACTTAAATAATTGTTGAGTTACAAATAAACTTAAATAACTGTTGAATAGGTACAGAAGAAAAAAAAAGAAGAGAGAGAGAGAAACAAATGAATTTTGTAACACCAACAATCTTCAATTGGGAAGTACCTGTTTTAGGTAAAAGACAGATCAATTGTCAAATACCTTTCTATGAGCAAATAAATTATTTCTGACAGGAATCTGGGCGATAAAACAGGCAGAATTTGCCCTAATTCTCATCGTGTGAATGTGTCAGTTACTCATGCTACTCTCCTTTCAACACCTTTTCTCAAAGGGATTTCACAATTACTAGGTTTAGGTCAGAAGAAATATTCTGTTACATGATCTCTCAGAACCTCCCTCTTGGTCAGATCTTGGGTGCTATTAATTCAGATTTCTTTGCAGTTCCTGATAGAAACAGTATTTCATTGGCTTAATTAGTTTACACTAGTAAATAAAAGTTAATCTCCATGTAAACCATGAAGCCTCAGAAGAGTGTCCCAAAAGCAATTAGAGATCTCTGAGGACACATGTGGTCTTCCTCAGAGCCCCAGGCTTAACTCATACTCTATAAAACAGTAGATTTAGAATTAGAAATAATTAGATTTACAACTGTGAGACTCATGACCAACCCACTTACGGAAAATTCCATTTTGTGGGAGACGTCTTCTATAAACCTAGTTATTTTATATTGATTTAGAGCAAGTATTCCTGGTAAAGGGAAGAACTCCAGAGATTTCCAAAAAAACAGAATTTCAAAAACCTTTCATCTTGTTTTCAAAACAATTCAATTGCCGACTTTCCTTACTGAAGGAGGGAGAAGAAAAAAGGCTTAGCCCAGTGGAACTGGAAACTAAGAGAGCAGCTGTCTTGTGGGATGGGGGACCGCAGCAATCAATCTTCGTGTTCTTATAAAGGAAAAGAAGATTTTTTTCCCTTTTCCTGAGCATTCACAGAGGTGCCAAAGAAAAGTTTCTGCTGGGAGGGGGTAGAAAACTGAGAAGATCTTGCCCCATTACTAAACTCTCATTCAAGGTGATGTGCCCCCTCTGTGGGTGTCTGTCCTACCCATACCCTCAATACTTCAAAGATGACCACCTCCAGCAAATGAGGGACAGCGAAAAAATGAGGAGGGAGGTGCCCTGGATGCCAGAAGATAAAAGCCAATGGTCCAGAACCAGTGTGACCTGGAGAGTGTTTCTCCCTCAGCCAGTCACTTAATCAACAGTTGCTGAAGTGACTCTCGTGGACGGCGTCCCACTGTGGGCACAGGCTTCATGGGGTGAAGAAGACACACCTGGCTCCTACCCCCAGGGGCTCCTCTTCTCCTGAGTATTGAGTTTAGACACGGGCCACAGAAGTAAGCAAGGCACCACCACTGCTGTCCTCCTGAGAAAGAGGAGTGGCCAAGACAGACGAGATCAGGGCGCAATGGGAGAGGCGTTTTTAATCTTTGAGTTAAACTCACACTGAACAAAACTCAGAAAATACTGAACTTACTCTAAAGAAAACTCTGTTACATTTCAGATCCAGCACTGAATGAGAGAACAGAATAATAGACTGGACTCTGTGCTGGTGTATCTTGGGGAATTCATTCTCTCTCCATGCCTCAGTTTCCTGTCTTGAAGGGAACCTGTGACTTTGTCTTAGAGTTCTGCTTTCATGTGGAAAATAATTTGAACTCATGGAAGAGCTCATGTGACCCTTCATTTTAAGGAGCACCATTAGATGTTTGAGTTTAGGGCCAGTCTTCCTGTCCCCGAGGAACATCCACCAAGAGGTGAGAAGAAACATAGCTCCTTTGCTAGTGGATGAGCAGGGACAGTCACTAAATCAAACTGCAACAGAGTTTCAAAGAGTTAGTGACGCTGCATGTCACAGAGGTGGTGAGAAGATTTCTTTTAAACAGTGAGAAAGATGACATTTCTCCCCACCAGTGGCCTGTTCAGAGATGGTAAATAAAATTCTAAAGATCAAGGATAACAAAACTTGGCTTTTGTGTGGTTAGAACCTCGGACAAACATTCCAGGGGTGAACTTGGCCTCAGTAAGAATGACAGCACAACAAGGAGGGAAAACTGAAACTGGATGTGCTTAGCCAGGTTGCTTGCCATCAGCAGCAGAGTTTCCAGCAGCAGAGCTATTAAAGAAAAACTCAGATAATGAGGGGTTACCGTGAGCAATCTTAATAAACAGTTGGTGCCTCACCTACGTTTGGAGTATTGCAGGCTGGATCGCTGGCAAATAAAAATACAGCAGAAATTCCTAGCCTGTGGCTTGTCTCTCACCCAATGTCTCAGAAGAGGAGTAGAAGGTTCTTGGGATAGCTCTTTCTGTTGGTATAGACTCCTTTGCCCTTTCTTATCCTTCACTTACACTGTAATTTACTAAAAACATATTGCTGAAGAGCAGCTCACTCTGATTTTCCTAGTAGCCTCTTGGATTTTACCACAGGCACGAAAAGTCTCCATTAAAGTGCCCATAGTGGTTTATAATTACCATTCAGATCTGAGCTGAGATTACTGTTCAAACACTACCTAAGCCAGAGTGTGGCTGGTGGGTGGAGGGGCAGAGCTGAGGGATGCGAGGGGAGCAGAAAATGGGAGGGCAGTTGGGGTTGTAAAATGTGGGAGAGACTTGGAATTCAGCAGGATGGAGGAAGCCCAATGTTCCGAGTAAGGCATTTCAGAGCAACGTGGCAACTAATAACCCTGCTATGTGGTCCTGAGAGGTTATCCCAAGATTCAGCCTCCAACCCTGTCTGGTTTGTGACCACAATGGGATATCTGCTTTGTACTTAAGCCAATCTTTTCTTTAGAAATCTTACAAGAAGTGACACTTCAAAATTAAGAAGATTGTTAACAGATATTCCAATGTTTTGATTTTTAATCAATACAAAGAGGAAAAAAAAAAAGAAGGGAATGCAGAAATGCTGTCCCTCTTCTCTACCACGACAAAATGGTGCTAGTTCGGAGACTGTGAGCTTTGTCCCAACATCAAGTATTTAGAGAAGGGGCACTAAAAATTCCAGAAAGATGAAAAGTGCTTTAAAAACACTGTGTTAAGAGTGATTTAGTGGGATGTACGTGTGGAGTGTGGGATCCTCAAATGCAAGGGCTGGGATTACTTTGCCCACGTTCTAATGACCGTTTCATCCCCTCTCCATGTTCACTTGTGTCAAGGCTCCCCACTTAGAGGGTCCTGTCCTTTCCAACAAATGGGGTCTGGTTGCAGCACATAGTGTGATAAAACATTGGCTGTGGCTGTCACTGCATAGTTGCTGAGAACGATGGAAAGAGAAAATTCTGGGCCCTCCGCCTACTCATCGGTGCCCTGTAAGACAATCTATAGTTATGTAAAATTCTGTTTCAACATTAATGGTCTATGAGGCTGAGAACAGTGATGTAATGCTTACAAGCATGTGCTAAAATATGATATTTCCATGAAAAACAAATAACCAAGCTCTGTGGAGGGAAACTACTATAATGAAGGGTGAAGATTGAAGGGTTGGGACAGAAGAGCTATGAGGACAGATGGAAGGAATTGAGCTGACATAGGCTGCTGGAGAGGACAGGAATGGTGATGTCTGTACATTTCATCACGCAAGTTCTTCTTGTCTGTTCTGAGTGAAGATGGGAATATGGCAGTCAGTATCCGACATGTGGATATTTACAGATTTAGAGGATAGCAAGTCACATATCTGTACAAACCCATAATGTTAGAGCCAGAAAAAAATCGAAGGGGACATTTAGTCTAGCACATTTATTTTATGTACGAGAAACTGAGAGCTCAGGAGTTTAAGTGATGGGCATAGGTCTCCCTTATATCTAACCAGGCAGAAATATATGGGATACTTGCATTCAAGTCCCTTGCTGTGACTGCCATCAGTTACAGGTTGGTGGCCTTGAGGATGGAGGTCCTCATCCCAACACTGTGCTGGTTGGAACCTCTGGTTTCCAAGAGCTCATCACAATCCCAACTCCCATATCAAGTTCTGAAAATGTGATGGTCTTGAGGTGATGCACATGCTAAATGCCGTATGATCACTGCACACAGCATAAACGTACCCAAATGTCATATTGTACTCCATAAATATATACAATTATTGTGTGGCAACTAAGAAACAATAAATTAAAAGGAAAAAAAACTTTCAGAGACAGAAGTAGAATAGAGATTACCAGAAATAGGGGTGGGGGTGGGGGGATAAAGAGAAGTCATTGCTTAGAGGCTACAGATGATGAAAAGGTTTTGGAAATAGATAGAGGTAGCGGTTCCATAGCATTGTGAATGTAATTAATTCCACCCAATTGTATATTTAAAAATGCTTAAAATAGAAATTCTCATATATGTTTTATGACCAAAAAAAAAAAAGAAATGTGGTGATGCCAGAATTAAGAGCATGCCTCTAACTGGGTGAAAAAATATGCTGAGCGTGTTGACCAAATGTTCTCCATCTCCATTTAGAGAAGAACAAGATGAAATGCGTTTAAACTATTTTAGGCGAGTTAAGCCAGAACTAGAAAGACGTCCACCACAGCTGTGCAGGTGACACTGCACTAAGTTCCCGAAGGAAACCGGAACGACTCCTTCCCTGACAGCCTCAGTGACACATCAGTCACCATCTAGAGAACCAAGGTGCGGTTCTCCTCATAGACAGAACGATGCATCAGGAGTCAATGCTCCCTCCTATTTTTGAGTAACATCCAATAATACAACAGGGTGGTTGTTGCTGTGTGCTCCTAATCAAATACTGCGAAGGGAAGAATCATCACTCAACAAGGCTCAATGAAAAAAATTTCTCACTTTGCTCAAAAACATCACAAAGCAGGTAAAACCTCCACCGCCCCAGCCTCTTTTCTCCCCTTCTCAAGCCAAGTTCGGGATTCCTGGAATCAGTCTGCTAGGAAGACTGCAGCATGCTTGGGAGACACTTTGCCACTTGATTTATAGACAAAGGCTTGAAGGTCTTTTATTTTTTTTTTTGAAAGACGTCCACCACAGCTGTGCAGGTGACACTGCACTAAGTTCCCGAAGGAAACCGGAACGACTCCTTCCCTGACAGCCTCAGTGACACATCAGTCACCATCTAGAGAACCAAGGTGCGGTTCTCCTCATAGACAGAACGATGCATCAGGAGTCAATGCTCCCTCCTATTTTTGAGTAACATCCAATAATACAACAGGGTGGTTGTTGCTGTGTGCTCCTAATCAAATACTGCGAAGGGAAGAATCATCACTCAACAAGGCTCAATGAAAAAAATTTCTCACTTTGCTCAAAAACATCACAAAGCAGGTAAAACCTCCACCGCCCCAGCCTCTTTTCTCCCCTTCTCAAGCCAAGTTCGGGATTCCTGGAATCAGTCTGCTAGGAAGACTGCAGCATGCTTGGGAGACACTTTGCCACTTGATTTATAGACAAAGGCTTGAAGGTCTTTTAAAATAGTTCAATTTTCTTTCTGAAACCAGAACTAAACCCACAGAATCCGAGTGATTGCATCAGTGTGCAAATGGCAACATTAAGGAAGAAAACAATAGGATCTTCTCTACCAAGTAAGAGGATATCTGTCATCTCTAGTCTCTTAGTTATGTGATTGAAATGGATGCTTTCTGTCACTTACCATTGACATTCAGTGACTCAATAACCCATTTGGATATTTTAATTAATACGGAAGAGGGGGCCACATAAATCATTTTACTAACTTTCCTAGTTTGGACTTTTATCTCTTATTGGTAACACCAAGGGGAATATTATGCCTGGCTCAATTAAAATTCCAAATCCAGGTCAAGACCATACTGACAGCTGCCTTGTTACCCTAAGGAGCTAATTTCCACCAGGTGGGCCCATCATTTCTCTTAAACTATCACCATATACTTACTTACACCAGCCCTCTCTCCAGGCCAAATGAGTTGCTCATTCCTTCCAGATCCTGCGGGAAGCAGCCACGACACTGGACCTCTGCTCCCCTGCTTGGGTTGCATCCGTAACTCTCCGTATCTTTGCCTGAGTTCTGTCCTTCCTTCAAATCCTACTTCCCCCATGAATCTTCATCTGGTCATTCCAGCCCTTGAGGATCCCTCTCTTGCCTGTTGCTTCTGAAATACGTTAGTAACCTCATATTTGAAACCTTATATTTGAACCTTATATGGATCCATATCGCCAACTTGCCAAAATCTACTGGGGAACCTCTTGGTGTTTGTGGAACCGGCCCTATGAGCTGCCTGTAGCAGGAACTCAATGGCGTGGATGGGGAGATGCCTGCAATCCCCTATTAGTAAAATGACACTCTCTCCATGGGCCACAGCTCCTTATAAAGGGGGTGGAAAATCCAGGCAGCCACAAAGTGCTTAGATTCCTGTTGTCTTCTCCTAAGGCACTGGCGTGTATTGGGATACTTGGGAAAAACAGCCCTTTTTTGATTGTTTGATTGTTTGATTGTCTCATTATCAGAGAGTTCATGTAAATTGAAGTAATAACTTGATGTTGGCAGAATTAACTATTCAGTTGAATAGTCACTTAGACAATTATAATAATAATAAAACAAGGGTTCGCAAATTGAAATCAACACTCCTACCTATAAGGAGTCAATACTAAAGCTATAAAGTTGTAGATTGCCCTGGGGGAAAGGAAGCTTTTCCTCATTCTACATTCACCTATTTCTTTTAAAATCCAAAGACAACGTGCCAGGCTGGGTGCACACAGCAACCCTCTGCTCCTGCTTGGGCTCAGGGGACAGTGTGGCCCCCACAATCAGCAGTGGGAGAATAGTGCTCTCTCCCTTCTCCCTTACAGCTGCCAAATGGGGCTCGGTTCTACTCTGTTCAAACTGAAAACTGCCCAAGAGCCTCTCAGAGAGAAGCCACTGCTGGGGGAGGGGAGGGCACCGTGCCCAGCCCCACAGTTGACATCATGCCAGTGTACTCTCACCAAGATGTCACCTTCTTCCTGGCATTACTCTGACTGCAGGGCTCCCACAAACTTAATTAACAGTTCAATTAGTTCTGAATTCAAGGTCCTCAAAACCAGTGGCCGATACTCAGTCTCCATTTTACTAGACTTGGTAGCGGCAATTGACACATGACACTTTCTCTTCCTTGAAGGACCTTCCACATTTGCCCTCTAGGACACCACACCCTCCTGGTTCTCTGCCCACTTGTCTCAGTCTCCTCTTGCTGGTGCCCTCTCATCCCCCTGACCTGTGAACAATGATGTCCCCAGGACTCAGCCTGGGGACCTTCCTCTCTTTCATGGCCCCCTCTTGGTGATCTCATTCAGGTTCATCGCTTTAAAATGCATCTGTAGGTTCACATCTTCCAAATAGAGCCTATCCTCATTATTCCAGGATTCTGTGTTTGGGAATTTGCCTACTGGCTAAAATCTATTTGTAACCCCCCAAAAAACTAATGTCCAGAAAATATAGGAACTCAAACAACTCAATAGTAAAAAAACCCAAATAACCCAATTAAAAATGGACCAGAGAGCTGCACAGACATTTCTCAAAAGACATACAAATGGCCAACAGGTATATGAAAAAATGCTCAACATCACTAATCACCAGGGAAATGCAAGTCAAAACCATATTGACATATCTTCTCACCCCAGTTAGACTGGCTATTATCAAAAAGACAGAAAATAACAAATGTTGGTGAGGATGTGGAGAAAGGGGAACCCTTACACATTGTACGTAGGACTGTAAATGAGCACAGCCATTACGGAAAACAGTAAGGAGGTTTCTCAAAAAACTACGGACAGAACTACCATATGATCCAGCAATCCCACTGCTGGGTATGTACTCAAAGGAATGGAAATCATCGTGTTGAAGGGACACCTGCACTCCCATGTTCATTGCAGCTCTATTTACAATAGACAAGAAATGGAACCAACCTAAATGTCCGTTGACAGATGACTGGATAAATAAAATGTGGTTCGTTTTTCTTCATAGTGCTTGCCACCATCTAATACATGAATGAATCCACTTAGCTATTTGCTTATAGTCTGTCTCTCTCCCACTCAAATGTAAGTGCCATGCAGGTGGGAATTTTTATGTTTTTTCTTTCTATTGATGCAACCTCAGTGCCTAGAACAGAAGGTAGGCACTATAAATAATTCTTGAAAGGATGAATAATGTAGCACTTACTGTGTATTATTAAATTTACGTTTGCCCTCTGCCTCTCGTAACACTGTGAACATTTTTAGGTCAGAGACTGTACCTTATTCGTGTTTGTATTCTAACACCGAACACTACACACAGCACATAATAGGAATTCAATAAGTTCATGCTGAATGAATGACAGGGATAGAGAAAGAGAAAAAATTTCTGTTATTCATGAACCTCGAGTTTTTATTTAATTCAGCAAGCATCTGCACAAAGATAAATAAGACACAGTCCCTCCTGGAGGAAAACCCACAGTGCAGTGGGGGAGAGACACAGATAAATATGAACCCTAGTGCAATGTGATCAGAGCCATCACATCAAAGAAAAGGGTCAGGAAAAGAACTAGGATGACAAAGGAGAGGATGGGGTGTTGGGAAAGCAATCAAAAGGAAGGACCATTTAAGCTGGGCTTTGACAGCTGAATAGAGCTTGCTATGCAGACTGTGGGAGAAGAAACAGCCCAAGCTTAGCTGATGACTGCCCAAGGATGTCCACACAGATGGGAGTTCTTCAAAGTGGCCCCTTCCCTGTTCTAAAGTTGTATCCCCCTCCAAAGGGCTTATTCCAGAGTGAGACTCTCCCAGGAGTCTTGGTGCTCAGTAAATACGAACAAACTGAACAGCTATATTCCTATTATCCTCCCCTTCCCGCATCCTCCTTTAAGAAAACTCAGTATCTGACAACAGAATTACACAATGGTCGCCACTTGCCACCATTTGGGGTAGTGAGAGCAAGGGGCCGTTCTAAACACCATACCCGGAGTCATCCACACTGGACACAGGAGCAAATGGAACCAGACCTCTCGGACAGCAGCCACTTAGAAACCCAGAGAAGCTGCCATTCCGTGGGCTCTGCCAAAACGCAGAGAAGCAAAACTCAATTTAGAAAGCACTAGAGCTTTCCAACAGCAGAGCCAAATATGAGAACAGGGCGATGCATATGTAAATATGGACTTCTTTGTCAGCTCATTTAAATCACAGCCCAAGAGCTGACTTCCTGAAGGGCAGTGCTGGTCAGGCTAAAGTACTGGCACATTCTTAGCCCAGAGAAGGTGGCCTTGGGGCCAGAGACTTGGCTGAAAAGAGCAAGGCCGCCTTGATAAGGAACGGGACACTGTGACCTAATAAGCCTTTTCATTTCCTAATGTCTGTGGTTCATGATGGTTGGTGGAATAGGCTCCCCCTGGCCTGGCCCCCGTGAAAACAAGCTCCCATTCATAATTAGGTCTCATTCACGTTTATTTGCTGCCTGCCTGGTGGCTTGGACTGAACTGGAGAAATCTCACACCCACAGCACATACACTCGCATTTCTGCTGCCGTCCCCACCCCAGGCATTCCTGTACATCTACACGTGTGCCTCATACCACAACCCAGATTCCAGTCCCTAACTCTATTCCTTTTCCCTAACTCTATTCGCCATTCCCCTCAGCCAGCTCTTTGCTCCCCTCCTCTGAGGTACTTTGAAAACAAAACAGTTGTGACACCAGTTTGACATAACACCGCTAATTCTGCAAGGACATGAAGTGCCTCTGAGATCACTTGGAGTTTCCCACAATGCCCTGGTGCCCCCATCACTGTTGTGCTTGAGGCCGGCTCTCCTCAGCCTGCTCAGGAAGCTTCTGTGGCTGCTTCCAAAGACACGCAGAAATGACGCTGCTCGTGTGATACAACCTCCTCTCTTTCAGGGTGGGCTTGCTTGCTGTTCTCATGAAGAAAGGCCATCATGGTTTGCACGACAAGAATTTGGTCTTCATCTCCATTGTGCAACCTCATTTTTTTCTTGTTCTCAGACATACCTCGCTGTACCACCTCCCTGCTTTTGGGCATTCCTCTCTCTGGAATGCTGTCCTCATGCAGGGCTGGCTTCTTCTCATCATTAAGGCCAGTACCCAAGTCTCCTCCCTATCCCCTCAACCCAGTCCTAACTCCCCCTCGTCCCTTGTCACTCTATCACACTTGCCCCCAGTTTTGCTTTCCTTGTAGCACTTATGACAGGAAATGACCCTGTTCATTTCTTGGTTTGTTTGCTGTCTGTGGCTCCAACTGAAATATAAGCTCTGTGAGGGTAGGTATGTGTTCGCCTTGTTTGCTGCCTGATATAGTTGGGCTATGTTGTCCCCCACAAAGCTCATGTTGGAATCTGATCTCCAATGTGGCAGTGTTGGGAGGTGCTTGGGTCATGGGGGTATGTATATCCCTCAGGGATAGATTAATGTCCTCCCTAGGGGAAAGGGGGGGGTAGAGTGAAATCTTGCTCTGTTAGTTGTAGAGGGTAGAGTGAAATCTTGCTCTGTTAGTTGCTGTGAAAGCTGATGGTTAAAGGAGACTGGCATCTCCTTTCCCTCTCTTGCTTCCTCTAGCGATGTGATCTCCTTGCACCTGCCAGCTGCCTGCCATGAGGAGAAGTAGTCTGAGGCCCATGCCAGAACTGTGAATCAAATAAACCTCTTTTCTTTATAAATTACCCAGTCTCAAGTATTCTGTTTTAGCAACACAAAAATGAACTGATACACTGCCTTAACCCCAGTGCCTAGAACAGTGCTGGGTGCATGATGGGAACTTTGTATCGTTTACAGAATGAATGAATCCATTGATGTAAATGAAGGCCTCAAAATATTCACAAATAGTCCCAATGACCTTTCTCCAGGTCCCTAGAAGACGAATCTCAGTATCCAAATGTTCAGATCCATCAGTGGTCTTCTCCGCATTCTGCATGTTTAGTAACAAAAAGTCTGGGGTGATGATTTCAGGGAAAACTGTAATTCTTGGCATTGCCAGTACAGAGAACAGGGTTGGCTGATTCAAAAGAGTGACTTCATCAAGGTTTTAACCAGGTTCCTTGCATCAGTGTTCTATCTCTGTCTGCTTCTGTCTCAACACCATGAATGTTTTATTGTGTCTGCACCTTACTGTTATCTTGGTGTCCCACTGTGAATCATTAGAAAACAAATACATGCGAATTTTCTGGTATTAGATACTGGGAATTCATCCAAATTAGATCCCAGGCTCCAGCCAGGCCCACACCCAAATCCAACAGGATTTCTGCCCAAGTCTTAAATGGTTTGGGGGGAAAGCACTTCCCTGCTAATTCGATCCATTGTCTCTCAATGTTTTTATTCTTCCCTCAAGAGAAATAAAGGCAGCTGTGATCATGGGCCAGGCTCAAATGCTTAAGGAGACTGATGGAGTTCACATGCAGGGACCCACACACGCGTGCACACGCACCTGCACATGCACTCACCCACCCACCCACCCACACACACACAGTCCTTACCAACATAGCCTGGGGTTCCACAGGCTGTGGACATCACATCTCCTTTACCCTCCATTTTTGACAATCCAAAGTCACTGATCATTATTTTAGACTCTTCATCTTGACTATAGTACAACAGGTTTTCGGGCTAGAAAGAAAATGAGATAAAAAATTTACACACTATGTTTGAGGCTGGGTTAATTGTGGAAGAGGCACCAAACCACTAAGCGTATTCACGACTTAAGAATATCCTTGACCTTCAGACATCCTGGATGCATCTATTAAAGCAGCCTGTAAGAAGAGCAGTGTGGAGGGCCCTGCACAGTGTCTGGCACAGAGAGGTTTTCAACAAATGTTAGTCTCTTTCTGTATTAATATTTTGTCTACTTAAAAAAATTAACCATATTTTGAGGTAATCTAGAAAGCTGATGGCTCTCAGATTTGTTGATTCAATTCTGGGGTTGGGAGAAGGAAGATTCCCAGGAAATAAAATTACTTTGGACAACATCTCCTTTGCCCTCCATTTTTGACAATCCAAAGTCACTGATCATTATTTTAGACTCTTCATCTTGACTATAGTACAACAGGTTTTCGGGCTAGAAAGAAAATGAGATAAAAAATTTACACACTATGTTTGAGGCTGGGTTAATTGTGGAAGAGGCACCAAACCACTAAGCGTATTCACGACTTAAGAATATCCTTGACCTTCAGACATCCTGGATGCATCTATTAAAGCAGCCTGTAAGAAGAGCAGTGTGGAGGGCCCTGCACAGTGTCTGGCACAGAGAGGTTTTCAACAAATGTTAGTCTCTTTCTGTATTAATATTTTGTCTACTTAAAAAAATTAACCATATTTTGAGGTAATCTAGAAAGCTGATGGCTCTCAGATTTGTTGATTCAATTCTGGGGTTGGGAGAAGGAAGATTCCCAGGAAATAAAATTACTTTGGACAGTGCTCAGACACAGCAGAGGTCTTCTTATATTTCTCACAGTTTTCCTGTTCCTGTCTTCTCTACAGTTCTGCCACAAATGTGGCACATACGTGGCATCTATATAGGAACAGCTTGGGGTGACAGTCTTGGGGTTGAGGGGGTAGACAACAAAGCATCATTTGCACAGTGTTTTGTGTAAAACTGAGGAATCTCTTTGTTCCTAGCAAGGAATGGGGTGGGGTCTGTGGAGACTGGGGTGCTGTGGGCTCAGAGCTTGTCCCCACACTGTTGGAGAGAACGTGAACACAGAAGAGGTGCCTGCGTTTGTTTTTGAAGAGTGGCTTCACACTTGACGATGCTGTCACTGGGGGAGAAAATGTCAAGGATGGACCTCTCTGCTGTTTTTCAGCAATGTCCACTGACCAGGATAATCATGCATGTTTACCAAGTGAAGAAGTATTCATGTCTCTCATTTACACTAAACCTTAGAGGAAACAAGTCATGAAGAATCTGATGTGGAAACTCATCTTCCCATATGGCTTTTCTCCCAAACCCGAGGAGGAAGCAGTAGTCTCTCTTGTCAGGGGTTTGTGGTGAATCTTTGGTTCCTCAGTATTGAATTGTTGGAAATAAATTGAAATGTAGGGGGGACATAGAATATTAGTAGAATTGTAGAAAAATATAACCTTAATGTATGCAGTCTTGTAGCAGTGCATAAGCAAAGCAGTTTTATCAGGGGCCGTGACAAGGGTCAGGCCCGAGCACACTGAACAATGCATAAGCAACGCAGCTTATCAGGGGCCGTGACAAAGGTCAGGCCCAAGCACACTAAACATTAATAACCCCCCACTGGTTTCAGGAAATAGCTGGTTCAAAGGCCACCAAGCCAGACCCCGGGGAAGGTAAACAATTGAGAAATGCGCTAAAGGGGTGCCAGCCTGCTAAAACCCACCTGTAAACCCAAAAGGCGCCAGCTGAAGCCCACCTGTAAATCTAAAAGCGCCACAGATAACCAACAGTTGATCCTATCACAGTATCTGTTCAAAAAACTGTATAAAAGCTGCTTGCATTGTGAATTTGGGGCCGCTCCTGTCCTGAAAACGGGGCGACCTCCAGCATGCCGGAAATAAAAACCTCTTGCTTGTGCATCGATCTCTGTGCCTCCTGGTCTTTGCGAGATGAGCCTTCCCATCAAGTAAGATTCGTGCTTTTGGGCCGGTCTTACAGAATCTGAGGAACTGTTCTTATGTAGAGTGACCAGATTTGTTTAGAGAAGTGGTTCTGGGCCTTGCTGTGCAGAAGAGTCACTTGTGAGGGTGTTAAATGTCTGCAGATACTGTCCTTCAGCAGATCCAAGATGGTGCCCAGTTATCTGGGTCTTTGAGTTCCACAGGAAGATTCTGATGTGTAATCACTGCTGTGAAGAAATTCTGGGAACTGACCAAGACTCTCTCCTTGCCCAAACTTTAGTCAGGCTCCTCTGCACCCTCTTCTCGACAAGGCTTCAACCTTGGCCTTCCCTGTCTATCTGCCCCTGCCAGGCCTGCCTACCCCAGTCTTAGCAAGAATTCTGCTAGTGCAGTTTGGAGAAAATCTCCTCGCCCTTGTTATCTGATCCAGTTCTTTATCCCCTACCCGCTTCGTGACAGGATTCTTGCTGAAGGCAGGCCAGGGTGATCCAACATCTAGGATGGAAGATAAGGAATTTGATCTGATATCACGGGTGGGGGATTTTTGCTCCACTGACTCAGCAGAATTCTTGCTGAAACTGAACCTATGGGACTAAGGACATGGCCACTGGACTAAAGACAGAGCCTAGTCAGAAAGAGATCTCAAAGGAGCCCGCCTCAAATTTGGCCAAAGGAGGGAGTCTCTGCCAGTGTCTAAGTCCTTGGCCTGCCTTTAGCAAGAATCCTGTTAGGCCAGTTAAGCAAGAATCCCCCTACCCCTGATGTCTCTTCTTAGTAACTTTCCATCCACTGACCCCTCTGACCTTCTCTTTGGCTATAAATCCCCACTTATCTTTGTTATAATCATAGTGGAGCTCAGTCTCTCTCCCCTGTTGTAATAATTTTGAATAAAAGCTTCCTTATCATTTTAATGTGTCAAAATAATTTTGTTCTTTAACAGAGCCCAAAGAAAAAATAGTATCCTTCACCCAAAATAACACACAAAAAATGGCATTTAACAATTATAGTGACATTAATTCTGTGGACAAAGCATGAAATTAGAAGAAAATCAAATGTGTGTTGAAGAGTACTTTCAATGAGTTTTGAAAGAAAGTAAAATGGCCAATCAACGGTTGAAGTAGGAATAATGCCTAGAAAATGGGGGGGCAATACTCCATTCATAAAATACATGTGGTTCATGTTTTCTCTAAATGTTTCAGGATTATCCTTTGATAAACAGTAAGGATCCAGTTGTGGGTGTGGAGAGAATAGTTTTGTTGCTTCTGATTTTTCATCTTCCTTGTTCTAGGACTTTCTGCAGTTGTAGAGGTAAGAGAGGAGTGGAAGTAAGTGATCTCCTGCTGCTAAGCAAGGCTTAATCTAGGCAAGGGACTGCCAAAGAGCCAAAAGCTTCTCCCTACACATTCCTCCTACAGGAGACTCACCTAGGTGAACAGAGCTCTCTTTTGAAAAACAATCACCCCCAAGAAGGGTTAAATCAACAAGCCATTCATTTGCAGTTTAGATCAATACTTTTAATTGGCTCAAGATTTAGTAAAGACAGTAGGACTTTTTCTGGGGGATGGGAGTTGGGGAGCAGGGAAGAAGGTGGGGAGAGGGCTCTGGGGATCATTTGGATGGGAGGCCCCCAGTCTGCAAGAGGAGAGATGGAGGCCTGTGGGCCGCAGAGAGGGGATCTTGCCTATACTACATTACTATTCGGCCTGGGGTCCTGAGAAGCCTGGGGCTCATCTGAAAAATTATTTTTTGTATATTATGGCATCTTTGCAAGACAATTGGTTGCCAATACCTGAGTTGGAATATCAATCCCAACCCTTTAAAAATAATTCGCGTAACAAGCTTTAAAAAGAGTGGAATCAACACGCTCCTGGTAAAGTTAACAGTATACATAAGCACATTCCTAATCCGGTAATTCTCAACAGTGGTATATCCCTTGATCCCCAGTAGCAGATAAAGTTGAAATTCTGTTTTAACAGGTATTTACGATCGATTCTTTAATTTAGATTTACCACAGTTGTAGGCTTTGTGTTTATGATATGAGTGGCAGGTAAACCTGCTGGGGTAAAATTTCTGTTTTGACTTGTGCAGTAAACTCTGGGGGCTTGGCCCTGTAACTATTGTGGAGTGAACCCACATTATAGCCTGGAGGCAATATTGGTGCTTTTCACTGTTTCTCAAGTTCATATGTGTGATATCTACCCTTGGTACTACTATAAGTGTGTCGATATTTACCCTTTGGCACTATATGCGTGATACCTACCCTTCAGTATCTCCATAGCCCTGGGGAGAGGGATATAATGCTAAGGTTCCCACATGAGGCACAGATCCTTCCATGCTAACGGGTGAAGGGTCAATATGCCAAAATCTCATAAGGAGAAGAAAGGAACCTACAGGACACTGGGAGAAAGCTGCCATTGTAGCTCACGTACCATCTTCCTGTTGACCTTCTGTTTCCTTCTCTCTCCTCTCACGTAGTCTGCCTACTACTCCCTTTCTTTCATATGGTGTGTTGTGCAGAAATGGGGCTGGAATTGGGAGAAGGCTTTGAAGAACTTGTACTGGGAGAAGTGTTTTCATGGTTTACATGTCTTGAACAAAATTACCTCTTCAATGTATTTGAAGCAATATACAACCTGCCTTCCTGTGGCCCTTTGGTTGCATAATGGTTACAAAGTCTCCCAAATAATGACCAGCCACACTGATCTCTTTCTTCTTCCAAGCTACCTCTGGGTCCCAAATACCCTGACAACTAAAAGTGCACAAACATTCCACCCATCTCTACAGAGCAGACTTATCCCTCCACTGGAACCTCCTGGACAGGTGCATTATGGGTTGGAGAGCGAGATGGAGGACGTTGCTAAGCGACAGCCTCACCTTGAGGTCCCTGTGGACGATGCCCATCCTGTGGAGATAGTACACAGCATCCAAGACCTGGCGGATAAGAGTGCTGGCATCTTTTTCTGTGTAAAATCCCTTCTCCACTATCCGATCAAACAGCTCTCCACCAGATACACTGTTTAAAAAAAGAACAAATTAGAAGTTTGAGATGACCTGCTGAATTATGCAGGGAAAACCATCATTAAGTGCTCTCAATGTGAAAAAAGACCCAAACTTTATTTCAAAAATGAATCCATTTCAGATTTAGATTTTGTCCCACCTATTCCACAGATGCTATAGCCAGGAAGTGCTTCTATGTCATGGCAGAACAAATATCTGGTGACAATATTTCATTTTAATTTGCTTTAAATCCTTGGACCTCAGTCTTTTTATTTTTAAAACCAGGGATTAATCTAGTCAACCATTTTCAACAGTGGGTAGAAGCATGCCCTCCAAGGTATCAGAACCTCAAAGCCCCTTATGATTTATAAAAAATGAAAAAGTGACACTATTACATTGCTTTGTTTTGGTTTCGGTGACAACATTTCATTTTAATTTGCTTCAAATTCCAGATTTCATTTAACGTTTTTTTTGTATTTATCAAAATGGGGACTAGGTTGGCAAAGATCAAGAAACTCCAGAAGGACAATCTCCACAGCCCCTTTTAGCTCTGATAGTTTACACAGCTCTGAGTCTAACAAAGTAACGAAACTGTACAATCCAGAAAAAAAAATAACTCAGCTGACAACTTAACCTTCAAATTTTTAGAGTATATGCTTCTCTAAGAAAAACAGTGCTCTTTCAAATAACCAAGCCATCTTGGAAATAAACTTCAAGGGATATACTAACATTAAAAAAGGAACAATTTTTTCAAAAACATGAAACTAATTTATTTGAAATCTTAAAATCTTAAAATCATAAAACAGTCTTAAAAACAACTTTGACAGCTTTAATAGACAGTAAAAGATATGTCCTGGCAGTAACATATGCACACATACACAAACACAGAAAGATACAACTCATCTTCTGCAAGTCATGGCAATTAATGTGCATATATAACTGATCCACTGAAAACTTTTAAAAAACTAATAAAGAAAATAACAATTGCACATAGGCTATAAAAGGCCTATTTGTTAGTTTCTTCCATTACCTATAGTCATTTTAAGCAATACTGTGCCTGGATAATATTTCATTTCCAAAGCAAACTGACAATCTAGATAAGAAAGGAAAGGTACTCAAGAGAAATAAAATGCGATTCAACGAGTGAAAAGAAATGGAAACAACAGAGAAGAAACTACATTTTGACAACCACGTTGTCTAAATGATCCAGTCTTAGGTAAACCAAGAATCCAAGACATCCCCTCTGACACCAAGTTCTCTCCATTCCTCATTTTTATAGAACATTCCCCCAACGAGTTTCAATGTCTGAAACTTTGCAAAGCTGAAAGATGTACTACTATAGGAGAGAGACTGCTGCTAGGAGCAAGGCAAACCTGGGTGCCATGGAGGCACACACTTATTTATTCAAACGCGCATTCAACACTTATCAGGTGCCTGTTATTATGTGACAGAGACCCTGCACAGCTGGTGGCAATCGAGGAAGCATTAGCTGTGAAGGAGGAAAAGTCTGTTTTGACTGTGCCCTTCCATATCCTCTACCACGCATTCAACACTTATCAGGTGCCTGTTATTATGTGACAGAGACCCTGCACAGCTGGTGGCAATCGCGGAAGCATTAGCTGTGAAGGAGGAAAAGTCTGTTTTGACTGTGCCCTTCCATATCCTCTACCATTGGTCCACCTTCTAAGAATGGCATTCCTAATAGGTGTTCCAGTGCTTTTTTACCACTGGTCTTTTTTACCATCTCCTCTCCTCTGCAGCTGCTGGAGGATCGCACCCTGCCACCATCCCCACCTCCTGCACTTGGTACTCCTGTCCCAAAGCTTGCCCAATCCTCCACCTCCCTCAAAACCAATTCGTCTTGCTTCCCATTCTCTCAGGGTCCTTTTCTTTTGCTGTAGGATATATAAGGTATTGATGAATTCTATCGAATTAAAATATCTGCACTGCAATAGAGCAGCAATGCAGTAAAAATGGAAGCATCAGTATCGAAAGATAGTATGTACTGTCGCAGAGCCCCAATGCTCTGGACACTTAATATTTTGCTTCTCAAATTTCAAATTGCACCAGGGCTCTAATTTCCTGAACATTGCCCGGAAAGAATTTGGTTTCCTGAGAAACCGAGGCACAGGGGAAAAGTTTAGAAACTTGACAATAAAAATATAACACCACCAATAAAAATACCTTACATTTGCAAATCACTTTATACTTTTCAAAAATCTCTGTAAGCATGCATTTTAAAAGCACACTGTTATGGACTGAATGTTTATGTCCTCCCAAATTCTTACACTGAAGGCTTAACCCCCAATGTAATAGTATTTGGAGGCAGAGTCTTTGGGAGGTACTTAGGTTTACATGAGGTCAAGAGGATGGGGCCTCCATGATGGGATTAAAGGAAGAGGAATTGATTGGACTGTTCTGTCTCTCCACCATGTGAAGATGCAATGAGAAGGCAGCCATCTACAAGCCAGCAACGGAGCCCTCACCAGAACCTGACCATGCTGGCACCCTGATCCCAAACTTCCAGCCTCCAGAACTGTGAGAAAATAAATTCCTCCTGTTTAACCCACTCTATGGTAGTTTGTTACGGCAGCCTGAGGTAAGGCACCCACTTATTCTCAAAACTACTTATGAGGTAGGCAGGGCTAGCATTACCATTCCAGAACCATGGCTGAGGACATAAGTTTAGAATCAGGATGAGGCACATGTCTCATTTCCAGGCTGGCAGACCAAGCTTAGGATGGCTGTTTGGAGGCTAAGCTGATTGACAGTGGCTTTCTTCAGTCAATAACCTTCTATGTCAAGCCTCTTACATGGAGGGTTTAAAGCTCCACATTAGAAATGGAGCTCCCCAATTAAGCATCAGGATAAAGTTAGAAGGGACAAGAGGTCAGGTGATTGGGGGAAAGGAAAATCATAACAGTAGATATAGAATGACTTAATGGTAGCTATTGGGAGAGAGGCTCAGCTATGGGGGGTGCAGATAAGGAAAGATAAACTGGCTACTAAAGATTATGGAAGGAGAAGACAGAAGAGATGACGAAAAGTTCTCTACTCTTCTGAATTCCAACTTTGAGGTTTATTTAAAACAACCTGCCTTTGCATCAAACTTAGATTTGCTTGGTCTCTTATCTTTCTTGCCTATTACACTGTATGCTATCATATTGTGTGAATTTTAAACATGCAGATGTGGAATAGTTTGATATAATAATCTCAGTAAAATTTCAGTTTATTTACAAAATCCTAAATAATGCAAGTTCCTTCAAATTAAAAAATAATTGTCAAGAAACATAATACCATTTCAAAATTGCTGGATAAAGTAAACTAAGTTCTGATTACACTGTGGTCTACTGCCATGCAGTATAACTTTGTCAGTAAACAATGCATCCTTCCTTAGTACTGGACAAACTATGCTGTTATTTATATGCACTTGAACTTCTCCATCTGTGTTCCTGTTATCCTAAAATTTACTGCTAATTATAATTTAAAATGTTTCATGTCTTATGACAATATCATCACACATTCATTAAAAGGAAGTACACATGTTAATGCCGAAGAGTGGGCTATGGCAATCTATTGCTGTAGAATGGAAATTAGATATAATAAAACAATATGAAGAAGGCCACACAGTACAGTGCTGTGAGAATAGTTTGAGAAATACTAGTGATGACACTGGGTAATAAAAAGCAGTGGCACAGCACACATGCCTTGAAATTCACAAAGTCTGTCCTATACTCATGCAGGCTTGTTGCAAGAGCAACACGGTACCAGTGTGCCCCAGAGCAAGGATGGTTATAAATGTGTGTTTTCTAAGAATCATTTCCCCTCTTTACATTTAGTCCTAAGGAGAAAATACTCTTGAAACATACAGGTTGTGATTAACAGAGGATTCAACAAAGCATTTTTCAACTGAGAAAGCTCAAGACCCAGAAGGTAGATATGCACATTTTTTAACCCAGCCTGAAAGAAAGGTTCTGTCTTCTCAATCTTTTCCTCAGTAAAGTCCCAACTTGGCAGTGCCTAGGATTTCCCCTCTTCCATGAAGGGCAGCCGCCCCTCATTCCAGGCTGCTGCCTAAAATCCCCATTACTTCTTTTGGCTTTGGTACCCACATGCCCTGCTCAGGGGGACTCCCTGATTCCCTCCAGGGAGATCAAGGCTTTATTTCATGCAGCCTCTGACCTCAATGTTCTCCTCCAACAAAGCCTACTTTAATAATTTTTAAAATTCTTTATTCTTAGAATTCTGTTTCACAATATCTTCCAGGCCTCAATCTGTTCAGAAATTTCCAAAATACAACCACATGCCTTTCCATCTAATGGACCAGAGAAATTTAACCCAGTGTGCTCCATTAAAGTCTGATTCTGGCTATTTTGCCTTCTCGATATCCAGGTGTTATGAACTGAATCCTCAACGACCCACAGTTGAAGTCCTAACTCCCCAGTACACTTCAGAATGTGACTGTATTTGGAGACAGAGCCTTTAAAAACGTAATTAAGGTTACATGAGTTCATATGGGTGGGCCCTAATCCAACAGGACCAGTGTTCTTATAAGAAGAGGAAGAGCTACCAGGGATGCTTGGCACAGCATAAAGACCACGTGAGGACCCAGCGAGAAAGTGGCCATCTGCAAGCCAAGGAGAAGAGGCCAGGAGAAACCAACCCTGCTGACACCCTGGATCTTGGACTTGCAGCCTCCAGAACTGTGAGAAAATCAGTTTCTGTTATTTAAGCCACCCAGGTCTGTGGTTTCTCTTATGGCAGCCAGAGCAAATGAACGTAAAGGGGCAAATAAAGGATATCCCATATTCATAAGTTCATCTTTGAATGTATAGTCTCTATATAATTTTTCAAGCTTTACTGGAGGAAAAACCCACCAATTTTGCTACTTTATTTGCATTGCAGGCTTTGTTTATTCACCAAATCTTCGAACAATCTTGTATGGAGCCAGGCAATATGTTGTCCCTTTGTCCAAGGGCCACACGGTCCGGTGGGGGAGACTGACATGTGCAGCCAAGTAAAACACAGTGTGAATGGTTTCAATGGTGGCAGGAGCTAAGAGGGGAAGGTGTTTGGAAGACTACAAAAGGACACCTAGGAGGGATGCAGGGGACAGGACAGGAGGAGGGGAATCTGAGCTTTCTTAAAAGCAACAGTATTTAGTCACATGGAGAGAAGCCCAGTGGGCAGACAGAGCCCTGTAATTTGAATTACCATGAAAAAAGGGAGCTAGTGAAAGTAGTTTTTATCTTCAGGGAAATACAGACAATGAAAAGGGTTAAATGAGGGCCGGCCGGTGGCGCACTGGAGAGTGCGCCGCTTGGGGGCGTGGTGGCGCTCCCGCCGAGGGTTTGGATCCCATGTGGAGACCGGTTCCCGCTCACTGGCTGAGCGCAGTGCGGGTGCAACACAGAGGGTTGCGATCCCGTTGCTGGTCCCCGGTGTGGGCGCGACACTGAGGGTTGCGATCCTGTTACCGGTCAGTAAAAAAGACAAAAAGGAAAAAGAAAAAAAAAAAAAAAAAAAAAAAAAGAAAAAGGTTAAATGAGCACCCTGCATAGGACCCCACTTGGCAGGTGAGATTGGTATGTGTTCAGGGAGCTACAAAAGAAGCTCAAGTTCACAGTCAAGACCACTAGTAACCAATTATTCGTCAGCTGGATGCACCACGGGACATCACAGAAGGGAGAAATCAGATGGCTGGAAAAAGCGTCCTGGAGGAGACATCTTAACCACCTTTGTGTCTCCAGAGCCTAGTGTAGCACTTGCTGAACTGCAGAAAAAGTTCAGCTGATTTTCGAAGGAAGGAGAGACTTTGGAAGACGGGAGTTAGGAGGAAGGGCAGGAGAGGCAGGGAGCAGAGGGTGGAGGCAGGAAGGAACAAGGCATGTAGAGGCCTGGCTTATTTAGGAAAGGTGACTGGTGAGGATGGAGTCAAATCACAAAGAATCTTGAAATCCCAGTATCCGAGGCTGAATGAGCAGCATCAGAGGCCAGTCAACGCTAAATTGTTTGTGCTTCAAAGTCACCCATTTCTGGAAGAGACGCCACCAAAAGTGGTTATGATCCACACATGTAGGTCTGTGGCAGGGACATTTTGGAACAAGGGTCCTTTCCATGCGGTATATGCTGTCTTCCAGCAGAGGTCTGCAGCTGCCATCTGTGAGCCCACTGTGGTTTTCCTCCCTGTTTTCTTGTCTCATGTCTGCTCAGAAAAGCAAACCCACTCCTCCAAATCCATGTTGGCCAGCTCTGTGGTGTGCACTGATTTTCCAGCCACCCAGGCAGAACTTGAACTGCTTTGGGAGGGACCTCAGTGACTTGTTAGCATCATCTTCTGTCTCTGCTTTCTAACTATGCCCCTGCAGCAACTAGTCAGCTGTCCCTCAAGGCTGGCCAGGAAGAGTGTGGTTACATACAAAACAATGGGTAAGAAAAAACTAAAAGCACTTTAAATTTGTTTGGGAAACTTGCTTGCTGAGACTCTGATAAAGAAATTCTGCTTTTCTACCACTTGTGAAAAAAGGGTCAAAGGATTTGTTAAGAAATTATTAGCATGATCAAGATTTCATGAGAAAATAGCTAATCTCATCTAACTCAAAGCACCTGTACACATTCCAAAAAAAGATAAGTTAATTACAAATCACTTTAATTTTTTTATGTTGCAAGAGAGCAAACCACATCTTATTCATATTGAATACTGAATCCCCAGCAAATACGACTTTTATATTCCAGTAGAAGAGAAAGAGAAAGAAAATAAGTAGATACATGAACAAAGAGATAAATTTGAAAGTATGAAAGGGTTAGAAATGCTGTGCAGAGTTAAAACTGTCCAGATGAGTACCTGGTGCAGCCACTTTTGAGTATTCCAGGCAGAGGGTGAGCTTGTTCTAAGACCTCAAGGAGGGCACAGATCTGGTGGTATCTGAAGACCAAAAAGAAGGTCAGGGTGACTGGACCATGTTGGGCAATGGGAAGAATGTTTCCAGAAGAGGTTTGAGAGAGGGGAAGGCCCAGATCATGCAGGACTATCTATGCTGAGGTTCACACATGATGAGTTTATTCCACATTTGTTAAGAAGCCACTGGAGGGTTTTCAGCCGGGGACAGGTGAAGTGATTCACTTTTCAAAGATCACTCTGGCTGCTGCTGGAGAAGGGGGTGTAGAAGCAAGAGTGGAAGCAGGTAGGCTGGCTGGGAAGCAGGTGAGAAGAGGACAGTGGCTCCAACTGGGGAACACAAGAGTCAGAGAGAAGTGGACAGATGTGGGGTAAGTTTTGGAGACTCAGTAGATGAGATTTCTGAAGAAGCTGGTATGGGGCATGTAGGAAGGAGAGGGATCAAGAATGTTTCCCAGATTTTTGACTTGAGGGATGGGTAGATGGTGACACCATTATTTGAAATGGGGGTTGTGATTGTTCACTTTATGTGTTAACTTGACTGGGTCATGGGGTGCTCAGATATTTGGCTAAACATTATTTCTGGGTATGTCTGTGAGGGGGGTTCTGAATGAGATTAGCATCTGAATTGGTAGAGTCAGTAAAGTAGATCACCCTCCCTGATGTGGGGGGACATCATCAGATATGTTGAGGATCTGAACAGAACAAGAAGTGGAGGAATGAGGAATTCACCCCTTTTCCTTCCTGCCTGACTTCTTGAGCTTAGAATTCAGTCTTTTCCTGCCCTCAGAGTGGGATTTACACCACTGGCTCCCCTAATTCTCATGCCTTTGGATTCAGACTGAATTACACCACTGGCTTTCCTGAGTCTCCAGCTTGCAAATGGCAGATTATGGGACTTCTCTGCCTTCATAATCACATGAACCAATTCCTTATAATACACACACACACACACACACACACGTACATATATATACACCCGGATTAAAAATGTTTATTTAGTTTTGATTAATGTAAATAGCCACATGGCACTAGTGGCCATAATACACACACACACACACACGTACATATATATATACCCGGATTAAAAATGTTTATTTAGTTTTGATTAATGTAAATAGCCACATGGCACTAGTGGCTACTGTATTGGATAGCACAGATCTAGAGCTCTGGGCAGGATATGTGAAGTCTGAGATGTCTGTTGGATGGAGAAGTCAAGCAGGTAGCTATTGTTATAAATCTGAAGTCCAGAGGGACAGGTCAGAGCTAGAGTTGAAAATCAGCACATCACCAGCATGCCCACCATCTTTAAAGCCAATAGGAGAGATGTGAGCAACCACTGAGAGAATGTGGCTGGGTTAGTGAAAAGAGTGAGTGGTGAGGAGTGCCAGCACTCAGACAAGGAAGAACCAGCAAAAGGATGGACAGAAAAATAGGAAGCAGAGGAAGAATGGGGAGCATGGAAATCAAGGAAGGGACATCTGGTCAACCCTGATCAAGTAAGAGGAGGGTAGAGACGTGGCCATTGCATTAGGCAAAATGAAGGCCAGGGCTGGGGGCAGAGACTGAGGTCTCCGAGCCTCATTTTCCTCATCTATAAAAGGGGTAATTATACCTATTTTAAGAATTAATTGAGACTGGGGCCGGCCCGGTGGCGCACTGCTACAGTGCGCCGCTTGGGAAGCGCGGCG